>NW_019213723.1:272286-326790 GCF_002532875.2 Varroa jacobsoni
ATATATATATACTTCAAATTAATATAAATTGTCACCAGCTATGTATGTTTTGTAACAATTGTGTCAACCTGGTATTCGGCTTTTCCGTTGTTGAATCAAACTGGACGCTTTCGAAGACCATTAGGTATATTTTGATGTTTGTATTTCTCCAGACAATTTGTCTAACCTAAAGTGTTCATTGTCTCTACTAAGGCCATGTTTTATCGAGTTCGTTAATTGAAACCTGCTGTATGGGCCGACTGAACCCAGTCTGCCGCGTTCGCCTTCTTCATCCTTTCGACCGTCCACTTTTATCAATGACCAAGTGTATGATGATTAGATGATGGTGGAGTTTCGTCCCGGTCGTCGTTGTTTCGAATAATAATCGATGGCTGGCACATAGTCGTCCTGTTGCTTTCGAAATTATTATTGTTATAATCAGTACTCTTTGTGAACGCTTTCCCTCGAATAAGCGCGGCACAAGTTTACCATGCACCTTTTTAGCTAGGTTTATAATTATGCAGATATTAGTTGTTTATAGTTGACACTAAGCGATTACTGTAAATGGCAGACAAGTTCAAAGGAATAGCGTGTCCGTTACACTCTGCAAGACAGAACAAAGCGCTTTTGTGTTGTAAGAGATATTTCTAGTTGAAGCTCAATTTCTCAGTAAACTTATGGTGCTGACGGTATTTACGAACTGATAATTTAATAACAGAATATTGCCGGATAACTAATCGAGTCAGAAGGATACAATAACTAGTGTTTGATGCGTGACAACTAGATAAGCATTTAAAAATAAAAATATCACTTAATTTGATACCATTCAACGTTATATATATTATTATAACGTTCCGTTATATGCGTTATTGATGACGACTTTTATGACAATGTAACAGGCAAAGTACCGAATAGACAAACATATCTGAGCATTATCAATCTTGTTACAACGAATGTACAAATACATGTCATAGGGATTGGGCTGGATAGCTCTAATCCCTTTATATACAAACACCAAAAAGCTATTTGTATCTGCATCATATAAACGTTTGCGCCGAATCAATCTCAATGCTAAACACGATGTGCTTTCTTAAAATGTTTACTGTCTAAGGCAGATGCAAGCAGATACAGACTGCTCTGAGAACCCTCAGGGGGCAGAATCTCCTACATCAGATAGGGTAAAGTACAGACTCTTGCTCTACATCTTACCATTTTCAGAGAGAGAGCTCAAGTTGTTGAAATCGGATTCATCATTTCTATACATCCTTGCGCACGCTGCTTCCTTGTTTTTGCTAATATGCACGTATGCGCGACATGAAATACGGTAACCCTACAGTTTTTCTCATGAGTACGTGAGACGGGCAGACATCACACTACGAGCAAACTGAGTTTCCCGGATGATGTTGCCCGCTACCAGCACTGATCTTCAACTCAAAAGGAGCCGAAACTCAAAACCGAAAAAAATATTTACATATAAAATGGGTGACTCTCTAACGGGGGCGTCTATGCTGGCGTTAGCCGAAATAAACGTTTATTATAATAACATACAATAAATAGAATGATTAATCCCTGGAATTATCGTGTCCTTAGGCAGACCGCGATAAGACCTATCCAACGGACGATAATCGCACCATTGATTAATTTTGAAATCGATTTTTGCCACTTTTGAACCGGAACTACCAAAATCATCTTTTTTGTCAGGTCGTTCTTAGAGACAAAATCTAGCATGCAATATGTAAATTATCTCTCGAATACGATCGACTAAAGTTAAGAAAAGAAAAGAATAATTTAAAAATAAATCGCAATTTATATGATGCAGATGAAGAGATAGTGCATCTCACAAACATGCCGAAGTTGCCGAAGTTTTTTGCAAACACTCGTTTATTAAAATCAAATTGTCTAAGAAGTCCAATTCTGACAAGAATTTTCTCCGTTTCATCCAAACGCTTACATAGCAATCAGAAAATTTGCTTTGCCACTCCAGCAAGTGTTAGAGGCGCATGTTTAACGTGATTTGTAAGCTTCAAAAAGACAGACGGATGTTTTATTTACACACCTGATTAATATACGATATCTAGAAGATGAACGATTGTGAACGTGGCATTGAGAAATAAAAAAATTATTGATTTTTACCTTTACAGAAACTTTTTCTAGGAAAGGCAGTTGAAAGTATTTTTCCTAATTTTCGAAGCCTGTGCAAATTGCAACTGCAGTAGTTCTGCCCCAAAGTGTTCGAGCCAGCGGTTATACTTCTTAGAGATGGGCAAAAGCAAACTTATACTCTGGGCGGAAGTTGGTATCGTACAATTAGCTTTTAAACGTAGGTTGATAGTTACTCTACAGTTGATAGTTTTTAAATGTTTACCTATGGCATTCTTAGCTTCAGCCTACTCTGGACCTATTTTCAATTTTTTCACTGCCTAGGCTAACGGGTAATAACTATAGTACTTTAGTAAACAGTGTAATACTTACAGGCAAAGCATTAATAAACAACACTTTAGGCCTTCTTGAACAGTTGACTTGCTGAATAACACGAGCAAAAAACAAACTTCGGAACTTAAATCAAAATATATAAAAATGTAGATCGATCTACCAGTATACGACAGCATGAATGTTGGAACAATTATTAGAGGTCTATCTAGGTATGTCAAGTAATAGTCAAGTACTTGATCGAAAGAACTTCGTTGTTGGATTGATCCTTCACCATTCTACATTTTTACTCATCATTCTACACAAGTGACGATTTGTAAACGATGGCCGCATCGGTAAATGTAGACGCGACTACCGACAAATAGGCGCTGGTATTTCGCAACCCTAGTCTATGGTGTTCGAAGTCATTTCTTGAAAAGCCAACAGAGTGACCAAGCTGTCACGCTGCTAACCGCCGTCTCGTCATTTAAGGTTGTGCAAGAGGCTTTCACATACCCAATAATATCGAGCTTGCCCAACATCAAATCCACCGAGGCAATGCGAAAAGAGACACCTGCTGACGAATGAGATAGTGGATAGACAAACTGTTACGTCTGACTCGAAACCCCACATTCCGTAAACAATAGATTGGAATATGACGGTGGCACAGGAGCACTCGAGTGCATACGGGCATGTGTGCAAGATTGCCTGTGCTATGAATAGAATTCACGTAGAATTTTAATGGCCGTCCTTTGAGCAAATCGTATCCAGTTGTTCTCAAACGTATGTGAATTGCCGTAAAATATTGAAGCGTAGAGTGGGGCCACGAGAAAAATACAACTATTTAGGAAAACCACATTCGTTGAAATAGACACTGTCACTGTGTAGTTCATTCGTCCCTTGAAGGCATCTGCTCCATAAGTTCACACTATAAAAGCAATGGATGCTATCCGTTTGATTAATGGCATCCATCGATAAAGTAATAGATCATGGCGTTGTGCTAGAAATTATGTACGCCTACTTATAAATACAGGCAATCTTCTCACAGTAGAGCGTCTTATGTATTTTTAATAATACGTCATTTTCAATATATCACACAAGAGATAGTAAAAAAAAAGAAGCTAAATGGGCGTCTTTAGAGGAAACGTGTTTACGCATCGGCTGTTTTTCTTCTCATATCGCATTGAAATTAGCGGGTCATCTAAAATGGAATATTAAGCAGATTGAGGACGACCCCGACTGACTGCAGTTCGTGAGTCAACAATTAACATAATTATAGTAAATATTACTATGTGTTGTCGATCTGGGCTGAGCGAGTTCATTTTAGCGTATGAAGAATGAATCAACAACAAAAAGGTCATCAAACGTCACGTTATTAATGGCGAACTCAGCCAAGAGCGTGCTTTTACATCACCATCACTTTAAAAGAATCCATCCATGGAGCCATAATCTGTCACAATAGATTGATAAATTCCCTAATTTCACAGAGTTTTTTCACAGCGTTGTGCCAAAGGAAAATGAATTTTCGTGGAAATTTGTCGCATATTCAAGATAAAGTATTAAAATATAGAATACAGTAACACAAATACTATTGAATTTTACCGGCGTCTTTTCTATAGGCCTATTGTACGAACTTAAACTTGCTTTGGAAGGGGATTGTTCTGAAATACGACTGTGCTCATCAAATAGAGTTAGACTTTGTCTACTACGTTACAAGTTAGTCTTATTTGTGCTATAAAGAGGCGAGACAGCCCTGTGCTTGGAATGGGTATCTTCAATATTTGGCCGTCAGTAGCTCAGTGGTTGTTGAAAGGAGAGCGAAGATGAAATGATCGTGACAGGCGGGATGAAGAAAAACCAAAACGAACAGTTTTCATCAGAAACTATGAGGTATTTCTTTAATTTTTTTAAGAAATCACTAATTTGTGTAATATCTATCGTCGCACAATCGTTGTTGTTTTGGTCCTAAAAATGCTATTAAAGGTAAACTTGTTTCTCACATACTTTTACAGCATCGCACTGTCCCTTCTTTGGTTCATGTAGCTCTTATGAATCAAAAGATGCTTCATTAACTAATGTAGTCGGGTATTTCCATCTACCATCAGCAAATACATTGGCAAAACAGTTCCGCCTAAGATGATTTCATTTATATATATATATATATATATATATGCTGAGATTATTTTCCGAAATATTGATGTGGCATTGGCGGAAACGAAAGCAGTAGCCCCTAGCGCCTTTGAAGCAGAAATTTAGAATCAAGCTGGCAACTCTCCCAGATCTTTCTTGCTTTAAAAAATTCCCGTGTATCGTATATTACCTTCGAATATGATCTCTACCAAAAGTGTGGGCATTCAACTGCTGCAGATAAAAAAAAACAGGTAAGCGATATAAAACGGAAAATTGTAGACGTACTGAAAAATGCAACTGCTTAATGGTGTAGAAACAAGCTCCACTAGAAACATAAGTGCCCAACTAAGCGACCTTCGAGATCTTTTACCTGACTGCCCGATGGGCAACATTATTAACCTTTCTAAAAGAATTAGGTGGTCATTCACGCGATAAGCTCTGAATATCTCACTGTCGCAAAACTGGCGCACACAGTTAACAATTGTTCTATTAGAGATCATTAATAAATTTTTCCGATATGTCATACATTCGGAAGGTATGTTTTCATTACAAGGGATTTGGATTTTTCAAGCATTATCCCAACGCATAGGGCCGTTTTCCTACCGCCTACCCCCCATGAAGGACTCCGATAGCGCTCGTTAGGTAACATCCCTAGACGTAGCCTACTTTACCATCATAACGACCGGTCTAATCTAGCTACCGAAACTTGAAATTAAGTGCAGTATCGAATACCGTAGGTTTCCTCGTGACGTCAACCTATGCATATGCAATCTAAGTAAATCTGAATGAAGGCAAAGGGTGAAAAGTTGTCTCTTCAAAGGCGTTTCCGTCTTCGGAATACTTCCCGTGATATTTCCCGCTGTATGTATAACTTTTGGCCAATGCGTACGCTAGTGCCAGTCAAATTTTTACATACCGATAACCCATAACGCATAATAAATAGAGCAATGATTAATTCAACGTTCCCCATAATGGTATTCTATTTACGCTATACTTTATTATTATTGCGCAAGTTCATCATAAAAAAACAAGTTCATCACAAGCATCTTTTTAGAGCTCGGTGCGCAACTTCTACTCGTTTTAAGATAGCAGCGAGTACTTAATTTACAAATGTAGCGTATCAATGGCCCCCCTGTCGGTTACCTACAGATTGTCAAACACAGCTTAGGGAGTTAAAAGTTAGGGTGAAACCATCGATGTGGCCTTATTTTGTAATTTCGAAATCAAATTATTAAAGGACTCAGCTGAATAAAAAATATTTCTCGTATCCCATCAGCAATGATTAAAGTTCACTTCAATAATTAGCTAGTCCAATTACGGTTTGAGCCGCATGAAAAGACAATAAGGGTCCCAAAACCTCACGCAAGTAGTTCTTCTTTCGGCCGAAATATAAATGGAAATTAAATAAATGGAAAAGGAAAATAAATAAAATAATAATGACAGGTTGTTTTGCCGCATATGTTAGTCACTAGAGCTAGAATCCTCGAGCTTAAGGGAGATTGCTTATTGAAACACTTCGTTGACGTACTGTCACTGTTTATCTCCTAGCAACTGTTCTTATATAATATTGAACGAAAACTAGAATCTTATCTACACAAAGGTGATTTTTGTTTCCTAGCACGAGCACTGGTTATCACATATTTAAGTTTCAATTTTGAACAAATTTTCAGCGTTAGCAAGTTTATCAATGATTGATCTGTTTACGGTCCAACGAGATGTTTTAGTTCCTATCAGAGTCATCACTTAAGGTGATTGCTAGAGTGACATCAAGGTGCGGATTGAATTCGATTTCCGATAGCTCAGAGTGCGATCTGGCGTTATTTTGACAGACGCATAGATTGACAGGACATCCCCTTGATTGGGATATGCGAGCCAAGTACACAGCCCAAGCTAATGGTTTATTCCGCATGCAGCTGATGACTCGAACAAATTGTATTGTGTATTTGTTCCAGATCGAATTCTGAGGGCCAGGCTACCTTAACGCTCCCTGACTATAACTGACACTTTGAATTTAGAGTAAGGCACGATAAATTACACAAGAGATTGGCCTGTACTATACATTAATCCAGTAATTGATGGCCGTGCTAACTACGTAAACACAATATCCAAATGGCTAGATCAGTACTCTATTCCGTTGATTTATCCAAATTTTAGCATATAATACATTAACACTAAGAATCTGAAACAGCCTTTCGTACAATAGGCAGTAAATACAGGATAGCTTCACATAACAATACTATTTGATTGACGCATATTATGTTTTCTAAAAATGCTTTATTCAATATACCTCTATTGAGCTATAGTTTGATAGAGCGCTCGAAGACGGAGCCAAGACCTTGAAAGGCCGCCAAAAAAGTTAATATTCACGCGTTTTACATAAGTTACTAGTAAGTGGGATAACCTGAGCCAAAGAACACATATTAACACGGCTACGACCTTTATCACCGTTAATAACAAACAACTAGGTGTCATGCGACCCATGAAGTCTTTCTCCGAATGATACTCAATGGACCTTTGGACTGCTCCCTCTTTCGTCGATTCGTAATCATCAACAAATTACAAAAATTCGCACAAAGACAAGGGCACTGTGTTGATTGTGGCTGCCATATCTGATAGCCCTCTTTTTAGACCAACCCGACGTGCATATCAATCTACTGTTTCAAAGAGTATTAACATGGCCATGCGTATGCACATATACATATCTTACCCTCGGTGACAATACTTGAATCGGGTACAAGGGGCATTCTGTTGTCAAAAGCGGCATAGAGCCTCAGGGTTCATCTCGATGCTTCGCCCATCGAGGCAGACTGCAATTTTTGAACTGTCAGCGCCAACACCCTTGACAGCGGATAATTTTTCTGAAATTTGTTGAGGCCCATACTTTGTGTTTAAGCTACTGTTATACTAAAAACAAATTATCTAGAATGGCATTTTTATGCATCCCTCGTAGTTCTTATTCGGTAGACGTACTGAGTGCCTAGCTATGAAATTTACATCAGACAGATTCCTTCTAATCCTGAAACAACGCTGTATGTAAAATCTGGACGTGACTTATAATGATACTTAGGGATCAGGATAAGGATGCATCGAAAACACGCGTTAGGCTGAATGATATAACTGAAACCTAATTATACTGGAGAGCATACAATCTGAAAGGTCCGACCTTACATGTAGCAGGCCTCTTAGTGACTGTCTAAGTAGACTAAAATGTGACTACATTAAAGCTTTACGATTTTATTTAGATTATCTTTTTGAAAAAAAAAAACACAGCGTGTAACCGACGTCACATTATAGTTTCATCAACTCGAAAACACCTACTTTTGCCCCAAGATATAAATTAAACATGACCTTTTACGTAACACATAACTAGGCCTGCAGTTTTCTTAGAACTAGGTTTACCTGCTACGTGAACCCGCCAACGGAAATCAGTGTAAAAAGCGTATTAGCCTCGTGAATGTTTTTCTGTTCATAAAAAACTCACATTGGGCAAAGGCTAGTTTGAATTGATGCAGAATGTACGAGAAACTTAGACGTTAGTTCTGTGCTAGGTATTATTTTGTAGTGCAATAGCAGCGACTAAAGGGAACACTTTTTTGCAGCAATTTTTTGAACACCTATGTACTGTAAATCACCGCTCGTTAGTACTTACACACTTGAAATAAAGTTCCGAATTATCAGATTGCTAGCGAGACCTTCTGACACCTTGTGCCTGGTTGGCAGGTTTAATTGACCTAACGCACCGCGGGCATAATGGTTTATTATCGGTATCAGTTGGTTTTGTATTGATATCACACTAACGGACCTTTTTAAAGGGCGGTATCCTGCATATACGAAATCAATTTGTATTATGCGTGGTGTTCGTCGATGTTTAAATACGGCTTAACGCACTACAGTAACAGATCAATTTGGTAAATGCATAGATTGATTTGATTACCTTAAAAATAACCGGTCATAAATATACGCAGTGGTGAATAATAATTTTTTGGTGTCACTCTGTATAAACGCTGACACAAAAATGGCATCTTCTGAAAATGGTCATGAACGGCAAAGAACGAATCCAAATCCAATAGCGTGTCGAGGTTCGCAAACAACTGAAATCACCATTGCGGATCAAGGTAGCAATCTTTTTAACCTTTTGGCAAACTGTATAGAAATTCTTGATGAAATTTATATCGTAAATCGTTTGTTACATTCATTGAAATTTCAATCATTCACTGTGCATTAATTGCACACACACGTTATGCATGATGAGTCACACCGAAGACGTCTTCACCCTTCTGAAGACACAATATCTGCATTAATGGATTTGATATAATCGGATCAATCTGACACTCTGCTGGTCCTTCGATGTCCGGTGATTTAACGGTTAGCTTCAGCGGTATTTCGTCAAGGAGTCAGTTGCCAAGAATGTTATCCCATATGATGAGCAGTGTATTCAAACCATTTCTAAGCGGGAGCGCCAGCGCTAATATCACGCGAGAACAACGGTCAAGCGTTGCCCCTGCCGCCTATAGAAGGCCATCCAGATACTGCACTAAACAGAACAATAATTTCATAGGAAAAGTAGTGGGATTTGTTACAAGAAGATGGCAAAAAGCCTGCAACAAATACAAGCCAATTAGATACACGTGTGCTTAGTGGTCCATCAAGACCATATAAATCAACGGTCTGACACTGGCGCTTTTTTATTGCGAAACGAACGGCTGAATTCTTACTTACTGCTGTTATTTATTACCGTTCCCCGATTACCTTCCTTTAATATAGTGTTCCCCATAGGCAAGAAGCAAACAACATAGGACAACATTTTCACATATATAAGGCAATAGCAAGATAGGGCTCATTTGAGCTCATCGTGTTGGGCCTTTCGCAATTCGATGGTTCAACCATGAGACAAGCACGTAAAATGCAGGATAGTGCAAAAGTGAGTTAGAACGATCAATTTCAAGCTTCCCTCGAAGAAGAACATATAAACTTCATTATTTTGCTTTTTTTATTCATAAGTCGTCGCTTACTTGTACATGTGAATCCGTACACCCCTGTTCGAAGGAGCCGCCCCAGAGGAGAGATTTCACAGGAACGTTGTATCGTACGGTTATTCGGATAAGCATTGCGTAATAGTAATGGATACGAGTTTGTTGAGTTGGTCATTACCCCCAGACGGACACCTTGACCACTTCATGGGTTAAGTGGATGGGCGTACAGTGCCCACTTTGTTTAATTCGTTTTGTAAATGTGTTCGTGGCTGTGGCGGAAATATTTGTTATTTCTGATTTGACGACAGACTCAGAAGCATCCTACATTTATTCGTATGTTAGAATGAAAATATTAGAAAAATGTGTTTCGTGAAAGCTATAAATAGGACTTCCGATTTTTTAACTGTCATTAAAAACAGCAGTTCACGACTACAATCACATTTAATAACTTATAATAAATAATTATGCCGAAATGTGATATTTATTTAAAAAAGAGCTATCAAGTTGAAGATTAATTAATAACAAAGTCTTCATGTAAAAAGTAGTAACACGTTCCCTATGACTGTGCAGATAAGCATGGCTCACTTCCTAACATATACAGCTTTAAGCTAAGATGATCAACATTTTTATCTATTAGTTAAATACGTTCTAATAGAATGACAAGATCAGGTTAATTGTAGTATTTCTAGCATCCTGCCTGAACAGGCGTTCAGCACTACTTTTCCAAGAAGTTCACCTTATAAATTGTTCTTCTTAAGTTTATAGAACGATTCATATTTTTAAAAGTATTGTCTGACTTCTATAACCATTGCCCCTCCTCCAGAATTCAGTTCCATTAAACAACGGATTAATCACAAATTGGTATCTCTCTTTAGAGCATGCATTTAGGATGGCTGCGCTTTTCTCATAGATTTTTGTAAGTGCATGTTGATATATTGACTAGCTAATAAAAAGAACTTACGTATTAATTCTTTTTTTCTTTCCTTGATTTATATTGCTGTTTATTTAGCCCCCGATCGGCTGGTGGCTTCTGGCGATTTCTGCTCTCCTAGTGAAATCTGCTTCCGGATACGCGCGTCCCGATGATGATCATGTAAGAAATGTTTTAGTCTTAAAAATCACGCCTAATGAAACACAGGACCTTCGTTAAACTCAACAAAAACATTACATAAGTTTCCTGGTAAGCACATACATAAAATTTGACGATAGAAGACATAGGAGACAGCCTTATGCGTCAGTTACCATTTTTTTTAGCTGCATCCGTTCAGTATACATCCTTGAATTTTCCATCGCAATGCGCGCCAACATTTTTTTTCTCTTATATTTAATCTATGTTTATATTTTTTACTTTAATCTGAATATATTGAATAATATTAGAACACTGTGATGGTATACTCTGGATTGAGATTAAAATAGAACACACAAATCACGCTTCCTTATTCTGGACTTCTTTGGCGGCCGCTAAACTCAATCAAAATATCATCAAACTAGGTTGACTTTTTATCTAGTCTATCAACCATAAAAGTGCAGGTATAGTATGATCATGGTCAGTGGTGATTATGTTGGTAAAAAAAAGCTTGGTAAGCATTGTGCACAAAAGTGGCCATATTGAAGTCTATGTGTGTTCTTTTGGCTAATCGAAATTTAATGCGAGAGAATAGAGCAATCGATCGTTCAATTTGTTTAGTTTGATAGATGCGTTTTTACTTTTAGTGCTAGAGCTCATTGTTAAATCGTCAAAGAGGCCATACCTCCGTATAAAATTATCAGTTTTTGATAAACAGAAAATAATTGATAATATTGTAATTATAGTGTTTTCCTACTTGCTATCTACATCCACTACAGTGGCGTAGCAGGAGCCTTTCATATACTGTCATAGATGTTTAACCGCGTATCATTTTTATGAATTGTATCCATGTGTTGCCTAGATTGTCATACATCTGTGGCATTTATGTATTATTATAGTAAAAAAAAAATAAGAAATCATTGTTTGACGTGGAAGAGCTAATGATTAAACAAAATCGCAAACGTTTCAAGTGCTGGATGTATGCAAACCTTATCTGGTTCTAGCATTCTACTAGAAGATTATTGACCTTGTAAAAAAAAAGCTGTTTTATGGAAGTAACATAGCTTTTGTGTCAAGCCGTAGAAACTCTTAACACCGATGCTCCGCTTAAATACCACTTGCTAATTTTGCAGCCTAGTCCAATTTATTCGAGGAGTCTATTTACGTATACTAGAAAATGTTAGTTTTCCTGGTAATCTTATAGAATGACTTTGTCTGAAAAACTTAATATCGGCTATTTTATTCGCACTAGGAGGATCACTTTGCTAAAGACGTGAAAAGTTATGCTGTTCCAGCCTCTCGTCTTCAGCACAATGTGGCCCCTTTTCCCGCTTCGGGCCCTCCGAGATCCTCTACCAAGCCCTCTCGTTACGCTCGTCCAGAGATATCAAACGTATGTACCTCTATACGTTAAATACGAACATCGTAGATAGATATTTTTACGAAGTGATAACTCTGGTTTTCAATTAGCTTAAGCTCAACATTTCCGAACTTGCCAAACGTGACAAATCGATGCCAATGAACGCTGATGCTCTTTGTTCTTTTCTAATTGGCACTTTTATTTTAGTTGGCCAAACTGATTCCATAGAGCAAATAACATTAAATTCGGTATCTTCATTTGCAGGATGATGATTGGGGCTTTTATGTGAAGGCAGACGATGAAGGAGGTGGAGGCGGCGATCATGGTGTTGCTCCTGCTATACCGAATGAAAGGTCTAAGCCACAAAGTCGTAGTAGCGGATGGCCATCTTCTGATTCCTCTCCAGCATCCGAAAAACACCGACTCGATCCTGTAGGCCCTGCTGCTAATGTGGGATGGAACTCTGCAAGTAAAGCTGTGAAACCTTCCTCGGGTTCCGCAGAATGGTCGCCTTTTGATGATTCGAGCCCTACTATTCTTAAGAGGCCTAGCCCTTCGTACGGACCGAATTCTGAAGCGGCTGAGCCCCAATTTAGTACAGGATGGCAACTTTCGTCTGATCGAGCGGGCAACGGTGGCGGATGGTCGCCATTGGGAAATGCTAGCTCCACCCTGCCTTCTAAGAGATCTGGACCAGCTTATGGGTTCTTCGAATCTACCAAGCCTTATAATGAAAGCGGGTCATTTTCAAAAGGAGGATCGGCAAGGCCCAGTTCTGGCTCTGAGCTTTCCTTTGGTAAAGGAGTTAGTAAATGGTTACCTTTTGGCGATAATACACCTACTCGTCCTTCTAATAGACCTACTACTGACTATGATCTAGCGACTGCTTCGAAACTAGCTAATGAAGGCTGGTCACCTTTATACAGTCAATCTGCGAGGCCCAGCTTCGGGCCGAGACCCTTCTCTGACGCTGGTGGTGCGTCGTGGTCGCCTTCCGGTGGAAATGAGCCTACTCGTCTTTTAAACAGACCAAGTACTGCCTACGGGCCTGCTAAACACTCAAACGGGGATTGGTCACTTTCTTCTGGCCGATCCACAAAACTGATCTTTGGTCCTGCACTGTCTAATGATGGCAGAGTAGTAGCAGGATGGTCATCATCAACCTCGCATAGGCCAAATAAACTCGGGGCAGCCTACGGACCTTCTAATCCTTTCAAACTTTCCAATGAAGGATGGTCGCTTTCGTCCGGTCAGTCAGGCAAGCCCAGTTTTGTGCAAGGGCTTTCTTTTGCAGGTAGTCATGCATCGTGGTCACCTTCTGAAAAAAATTTTCCCACACCACCTCCAAACAAAGCAAGTGCTGCTTATGGCCGAGCTCCAGCTTCAAAATCAGCTAATGGAGGCTGGCTGCCTTTGTCAGACTCTGCAAAACTTAATTTCGGGCTTAAACCTGCTTCTGCAGCTGGTGGTGTACTGTGGTCACCTTTTGGAAGAAACCTTCGCACACATCCATTAAACAGACCAGGTGCTACCTATGGTCCCGCTTTAATAGCATCCAATGGAGGTTGGTCGCCTTCGTTGGGTCAATTCGTGGAATCCAACTTCAGTCCAGGGCCTTCACCTGGCGAACATGCTGAAAGATGGTTATCTTCAGGTGAAGTAATACCAACTCATACACCGAAACGACCTGGTCCTGCTTATGGACTCTCGGGCAAACAGGCTCTAGCTAATGGAGAAGGTTGGTCCCCGTCGACCGGGGGATCCAACAAACCGAACGTTGGACTCGGGCTTTCTGCTGGCGCGGAAGCTAGAAAATGGCCACCTTCAGAAAGTTCCAACGTTACGATACTTCCTAAGAGACCAAAACCTTCGTATGGAGTCGCCACAGTATCTGCATCTATAAATGTTAGACGAAGCACTGAAGGCTGGCTGTCTTCTGGAACTTCTACAGTAGGACCAGACCCTGGCTTTAGCCCACCCGGTATTGGGAATTCAGTAAGATGGTTTCCGTCGGAGGGTGCAAGACCCACTCTGTTACCTGGAAGGCTTGGAGTTGTCCATGGACCTGTTAAGCCGCTTGCTGATGGCTGATGGCTGATGGCGAATGGTCACCATCTGGTAATAGAACGCCAAAATCTAGCTTCAACCAAGGCCCTGCTGGTGCAGCAGATGAATGGCGGTCTCCTGCTGGAGGAGCTCAGACTACAAGACCGCACACTACTTATAGACCTGGAAGCCATGGAAGTGTGAAAGGCTACGGAGATCGCGAAGGACGCAGAGGTCAAGACGGGTATAGTAGTCGAGTTGGTCATAGAGGTCAGAAAGACTATGGTGGTCAAAATAATCATGGCGGTCGGGGAAACCTTACAGGTCAAGGTGGTCACGGAAATAAGGAGGGCCATGGAGGTAAAGGTGGAACCGAAAGCGCAATGCTGTATGAGTTTCGCTACAATGTTGATCTTGATAAGGGCAATATCTACCGGGACGAAAGGAGACCAAACCGGGAGGGTGACTGCTATTCATACAATACGAACCAATGATGGCATCGACAGGAAAGTGAGCAATCGTGCTATTGATATTATTTTTCCTTTATTTACGCATAGGGATGTAATAATTACTATGTTTCGCTAATAGCTTGGAATGAATTCGCTTATTAGTTCAAATTAAGGATTGAGGTGAAATACATGGCCGACTAATAGGGTTTCCACGCTGAAATAGACATAAACGGGCTGGAAACGACAACCCGCCTGATGTTATAATCCATCCGAGCGCTCCTCTAACTCGTCATGATCTGCCACCTGCTACTGAGCGAACCAACAGGTCTGCAGTGCCTTCATTTGCTGCCGGTTAGAAAGATCAGGCTGGCATTTGAAGATTCCAATAACAGAGGAAGCAGCGACGGTAGCAGAAGTGCTTATGCCGATCCTAATTCCGACGTGGGCGGAGAATAAAAAGAATAGATCTAGTCGACAGAACCAACTTATTTTTGAAAAGAATTGCCATAGGATGTTCAAAACATAATGTTCTGTGTAGCTATAACGAGTGAACTAACAAGAAGATCACTTTAGAGCAGTTCTTTTTTTAGACCATACTGTCACTGTAAATGGCGTTGTGCTGAGAGTTATTCCACCGAAGGATAGTTGGACGTGTGATGTTTAATGCGTAGTTTATTCTGTTGTGTTGGTAATGCCTATTTCATTGGATCATATACATTTATGAGAACAGTAAGGAATAGGACAGACACATTTATATACATATATATATATATATCATATATAAATAGAGCTTGTTTATTAATACATAAACAAGGATGAACGTTGTTTATTTATTTAGTTGTTTGTTTATTATATTACAAAGTTCAACTGTAAGACGCAATGTTAAATTATGACTTTGCAAATAGGCACACTTAGGTCGGCCTATGAATAGAAAATTATTATATAATGCAATGATGAACTAAAGATGTTTTCTCTACTGTGCGATCCTTGTCATGTTTTTTATGCATCCTGTTGGAGATATTGCCCAATGTCGGTCTACCTCTAGTGCGTGTTTACGATTACCAGTTAGTTACGTAAGAATGCACGTTAATAATATTTTCGTACACAGCCGCAGCGGTCTTAAGTCCTTGTCGCCTCAATGCTGAGTCCTTTAGCGCAAAAACTTTATATATTATTAAAACTAGTTTTAATATAAATTTCATTACATCAGAGGACTCCAGCGTAATTATCTGCATTGTAAGAATTGCTATTTATATCTGACAAACAAAGCAAAAGGCTTCAAGCAGAGTAGTTTTAATACGCTATTTCTAATTCTAGGTACCTTGAGGTTGAGATTCTGAGTCGCTATTCTATCTAGTCTTCTATTCCTCAAAAGTCTAATAAATATTAGCACGGTTGACTGGTCCGTAGAAAATGGATTATGGGTAACTTTACTACTGGAGAAGGCTCAGCCTGTCACAGTGCCAGAATCCGTGTCTCGGCTTGTGACTAACTATTACCATTAGCCAAGTATTATCAAAGGCAACATACAAACACACTGTTTTTCCTATCATCAATCTATTGTGTGATAAAACTCGCAATATCACTGCGTGTTGTGACAGGACGTCCGCCGTTTTGTATTGATTTTTGAATTCTGTTGGACTTTTGAGAGTTTCTGCCTACTCGTTGTTTAGTATACGTACAGCTGCAATCGTTGGTTTTCGACGAAAGTCAATTCCTTTTTTCTAACCACTAAAGAAAAGAAAATAGTTTCCTCAGAAATGTCGGCTCGAGCTACCCCAATCCATTGTTTTAGCCCTGAATAGGTCCTATCAGTTTTTTGGCCAATTGAATGAAAGGATGTCCCTAGAGCCACCCAGAATCTATTTGACAGAGGCTACCGGCTGCTTTTGCTTATCTTATATATAAGATATTCAGCTTAAACCTCATATAGAGGCAAGTATTTATCGAATCTCGATATTTTTTGACATATGTTCGGAATCAGGAGCAGATCGATTATAGCTCTTTATAAAAAAAACCTGAGGAGTTCATAATCACACACAATAGCTGCAAAGTGTGAAAAAGCAACTGTTTTTATTTATCAATTTAGTTGATTACTGAAGAACCCGTAACCGACCTATAAAAGTCGGCTACGCTTGACTATGCAGTTTTTCGATACTCCTGCCCCAATTTGAGACACTGGCAATTGTTTAGCGTTACGTTTTGAAAATGTCTTCCGACCTCGGCACAGTAAAAAAAAAACTGTAAAAATTGTCGGGACTATAAAAAAACGGGATTCTAATAAACTCATGCGACAATGCTGAAGGTAACATTAATGAGGTCTGATGCTTACCAAATGGTACTTAGGTGTTCTGAGCAACGAGCTTATCTCAGATCTACGTCATAGTCCTACTTTGACCATTTTTTACGGCAAATATCGAAAGACTGGGAAATTTTCAAGTAAATAAGCTTTTTTTTTATAACGTAACGCAATAGATGGAAGTGTTGTTTGATTTTTCTAGAGCAAAGGCTGAATGTTGTACGTAATGACGCTTTTAATTTTTAAAAAAGGGTAACTAATGCGATTTGAATTGCTTAGTAAAATTGTAAATAACTTTTCTAACTATGCTAATGCCATTACACAATTGTTTTTTCTTATTCTTAGATGCTTTACCATACTGTTAACTCTAGGTAACGATCGGCAACCAGGTGCTAATCTTGTACGACACTTGTTTCTGTATTCTAGCAGTCAACCCGCCCATACCTTCTGTCGTACTACAATTTGTTCTGTTCTCTTCAGTTCTGAGCTATTGACCTGCATTAACCTTTCGCACTCATGCCATGGTCCATATCTTCTCGTTTTTCTCTTGTCTGAAACATGGCTTCCATCGCATATCATGATTTAAGTGGTACAATTCCGATACGCAGTAATGCTGGCAAGTTACATTCCATAAAGCCAGTCAGTCGTCCACCCTTAGGATCTTCGAATTAGTGTTTGCTAGGTTACAACTGCAAGTCTCTTCCCATAGATAGTCAACATATGGTTCAGCAAGGCCTACTAGTCAGAAAAAAATCCTGCCGTTGGCCGTAACCTGATTAAGGATTCCATGAGGGTAAAATCGAGCTTCACTCCGATGGCAGAGGCAACAACAAGAGTGCCACAGGTAAGCCCAGCCGTTATACGTGGGCAGCGCCCACCTGAGACTCGGGAAATTTTCCTAGTTGGACGGAGACTGATACTACGTTCATGGTTTTGCTTTAGCTTTCGATGTTTGCTGGATGGTTAGCGTGAAAAAGAAATAACGAACAGTAGCACACCCAATGCTGAAACTTACACACAGAGATGGTACAGATTGAGCTGAACTAAGCCTTTCTCGCATTCTTTGAAATGAATCACGTTGGTTTCGGGCACTGTCGAGGTAAGGTTACGTAAGCGACATCTGTCCATGAACGGCAGAAAACATGATGAGCCAAAGAATGTATCTACTAAAGTTGCCTGCTATAATTATGATTGAAGTTCCTAGCCAAGAGCGTTAAGTAAATGTCAAACTATTTAGGGAACTGATCATCCCATGTTATACTCAAGTATTTGTCCTTTTTTCAAAAAATCGATGTAGCATAGCAGAATGCTGTCCGTATGAGCAAACGTATAGCCAGTTCGTTGCTGGGTGCGCGACATTTGCATTTTGAAGGTTGAGTAATGCTACTGTGCAAGGTGGTTACAAAGTAGTGAAATTCTCCGGATTAACCGATACCTCTTAAATCAGCTTGAATTTTAAACAGTACACTTCTGCACTCTGATGGGCATACCGTATACGATATTATGTCGTTCAATAAAGGTTTTCATTATCCACTTTGCCGAGAAGAAGAGATTTAAGGATCCGCGAACCCACTGCCTAGCACCCAGGTGCCTTTATTAACACTACAGCGCGGGACGATAACCTCGATAGCTACATATCTGAAAAATATAATCTTAAAAGCGCTTTTACCTTAAAATCTCTATGTGATATTATGTAATAGATATATGTATATGTATGTAATAGATATATGTATATGTATGTAATAGATATATGTATATGTAATTTCATTCCGGTACTAATGAAAAAAGCACAGAAAAACAGAGCGTAATGCTGATCAAAGTTGGAAACGGATGCATGAAAGCTAATTTAGAAGAAGCAACAGAGCGCACCATTTCCACGAAATCGATGGAATATTGAACTTAATACGTACGATGAGTTTTTCACTAGAGAACACCCGATGAAACAATTGAAATATTGTAGGAAATGTATACAAGCTAGCCCTACATCTTCCGTGACTAGATATTTTAGCCTATCGCAATAATACATTTCTCACCAAAAATGAATCGATTTATAGATGAAAGAAACCTTTCGACCTGAAACAAGACATACTTTCCAGTAGTAAAATAATGGACAGATCGAGGCACGCGAGATATACTTCGTTGGCTCGTCGCTAAAACCTGCAACAGATTTCCCGCCTATTCCGCACTCTCGAGCTCCCTACCTTATCAAAGTCCTTATAGTTAGCTAAATCGAATCAGCGTCATGCCCAGTTTTCGAAAGTCGTTTGCAGCCCATCAGTTTTTCCGCTAAACAAAGGGTCGTAATATGTAATTTTTGCTTCCTACGCGACGACCGCTGCGATATCTTTCTCACGCTATCACTGATCGCAGTAATGTCGTCTACATGTGCCCGCTAAACTGCAGTTAGCGTCAATCTATTTCAACATTATAAGCAGAAGTTTGCTCAGTGTTCGCTTGCGACAGATCGGAAATTTCTTTGCCGTAAGAGCTTTCATCGCTTAATCGACAGCACCAACATCGGATTCCATCTGGCTCAGGAAAAATTGCAAAAGATAAGAATTTTTAAAATGGTATAAACTTTACCATCTGGGAATATCAGTTGACTGGTGTTGATCTGACTCTGGAAGAAGCTGTGACTAGACTAGTTAGGCCGTTTCCATAGGGTTAGGGCAACGAAAAAATTGCTTTATAAGAAGTTTCACTTCGTGATGTCGACGACAGCTTGCGACATATGGTGGACAGATATTTTTGTGCAAAGTATACTGTTTTTAGAATCAATTTATCATCCAAGAAGTTCTCTTTAGATGCTTTAAGAGTCACTCTAAACTGCAGCCTTCTCCTAAAAAGGAATCGCGTTTGATGATTTTATCAGGTGGCTGTACAGGGTAGCAAAATAGTGGAACATATTTTTGCTGATTCGGAAGGGAGACCTTGCATCTGAACTGTGTTCGCTATTTTCTGAATAGATCAATCAGATGCGAGGCATAAGCTTGGCAGAATATTATTAACTTATTTTGATGACGTTATCAGTAGCAGTTTAGTAGCTTTACTTTACGTTACTTCGATAAGTTACAAGTCTGTAATCAGGCTGAAGCATTTTACATAAGTTCTTAGGCATTTATTTCAATCGGAATGGTCATAAGGTAGCCCGTTTTAGGAACTACTAAACGAATTGATCGATCTCTTAGGCTATATATTTCGGTCTACATATTAAGGTCCCAGAAACGGGTCAGATTGATATGCTAGACGTTGTCCGTGGTTACAGCATGTTATTATTGTGTTATTATTACCTATGTGCGATGACCCGTTTGTGAAGTAGATAAAATCAATTTATTTTCTCAATTACTATCCGAGAATGACGGAAACAATGAACTCTAGGTTGTTTTTTTTTTGTTTTCTACACGGATTTGATACATATCGTTTGGTTTAATAGCTCTTCGTGTTCGATGACTAACGAATAGGCTGACCGAAATGGCTCGGCTTCAGCGAACTATACCTAAAGAAATAATTGGTGGTAAATTTTAAAACGGCAAAGCACACACGATTGTTTTTATTGCGATTTCCAAAATAAACATTTGTAGCGCAGGAAGAACACAGAATCGACTCTCAGAATGAAGGGATAATTGTTCAGCGTCACAGGGACTTTTTGCAGGACAATAGGTTATGGTTTCAAATAAGATCCCAATACAATTAGTCAAGACGGGTCAAAGTTACTATGTGAAAAATTTAAGGATTTTTTTTTTGCCAAGCAGCATTTTTAGATATACTTATCTTAAAGTCATTTCGGTTTACTGATGGGTCAGATAAGGATTTCGAAGAAACCGTCTAATCATAACATGGATGGTGCGTCTCTGACTAATACAAACATCCAACTCTCTCTGGCGCATAATCTTAAAAAAATGCCAAAAGGTCAGGGCTACCTTGCCTCGCTTAATGTATGATTTATAATTATCTAATTTACAACGCTAATATTAGGTTGAGTGTTTTGAAGAAGAAATTTGAGAAAGACATTTAGAGGCAGATATATGTATATAGTCAATATTAAAAAAAATTCGTAGTTCCTAGATTAACCCTCTGAAGATTTTTGCAGAAAAGGCATTTCACCCAGGGAGTGAAAAGGACTCAAGATACTGTAACACCCGTGTGCTTGTTCCCGATTTGCCTGTTCATCCGTTTGAGGAGAATATCATGCGATAAGCTAAGCACACGAGCAATACAACAAACTGTATTTATTAAATAGAATCAAAATGCGTCTGCGAAATTTTCCATTGAAGCTTTATAATATCTCTACCACGAAGTGAGACTCTGCTTTCTAATACAGCTAATTTTATCTTAAAGTTGTCGAGGATTCCTTTTCGCAGGTACCCAAAGGATCCGATGACTACCTGGCATATAACAAACAAAAGTTCATTAACGGCTGAGGCCCATCCTGTTGCGGGCGCAAATTCGCCAGAAATCCTGTGTCCTTTTTGGTTTTTTTTTTATCGTTATTCAATTGTGCAAACTCCTTCGCTTATCACTTGTCATTTGTCACTTTTTAAACAAGTCGCGAGATTGGAGACCTTTAGCTTCGTGCGTAAGGGTGCTCAGAGCTTTCTAGTATCTACTTTTATCGGATAACTAGATAACTGTTCGATCCGCATCATGCGATGCGTGAAGTAGAGACGGGGCGAATGGCATCGACCGTGCCCGAAACTTGGATGGGTGTTTTGCGCTCACTGAGAGACGCTTACGCGTACACCAACGTTTCGCGCGTGCATTCGTGCATTGTTGTAGGTGCGCGACGAACGCTGGCAGAAATATCACAAACCTACTAATAAGCTTATGCATGTTAAGGTTGAGCAATGGCGGACGCTATAGCGCGAACAAGCTCACATATCTATGCTGTGCGTGCGGAAAAGTCTTTCTTTTACACATCACCTAACACAGATAACTACTAACTGGATGCTCACATAACTCATTTGTAACAAGAACAAAACTAGATACGCACCCCTCAGGGCAAAAGCAACAGCTCGAAAATTCGACGAGGACATAACGAGGGAAATAACGCGCCGCAATAAGTGTTTCGAAAATAAGGTCCTCGCAAACGGCAGAACGCTGGCGGGCATTACGTTGCGGAAAATATAAGTCAATAATACGGTTTCAAGTAGATGTATAAATTTGTGAAAGGAACGACACTGTAATCGTACAAGCAGGTCTGTGCCACATACGGCACCTTTGCCTTTTCGTACGTGGAATGTTGAATAGAAGCCAAATAGCTGAAAAGTATTATTAAGGGTAGAAAAATGTAGAGGAATGTTTAACCTAATGGGGTAAGTGACATGAAAGTCTCAGAGAAAGTGAAACAGAAAAAAACTGCAGCAAGAGCCGAAACAGTTTTGCTGCTCGGAAGGATTCGTTGAAGGAGCTACGCCCGCAGAAGTATGGTGCTGCTCAAATAAATAGAATCAATATACTGCTTGCATATCGAGCAAACTAATTCGTTTTATTGACAGATGTGCCAGTTTATAACTGTGCCTCAGTCGTTTCTACTGACTGAGTAACTTTTTTTTATCTGAACTTTATGCAAATATGTAGATAGGCCAAATAAGCATTGCTCAACTTCAGTGTAGACCTAGTTTGTTCTAATAACCCAGTGTTCTGATCGAAAAACACTGGCAAACCTATACCTACTTTATGTTTGAATCAAGCTATCGGATGGCAGAAAAAGTTCTGATATTACTAAACAGAGCTGCCGTAGCAAAAGATGCTAGCTGAGTCTTTGCTTCAACTTCACTAAAAGTCGCCGAAGTCTACCGGGTCGGCAAAATCCGCTGTTTTCAATGATGGAAACAGTCCAAAGGCAGAATCCGTTCCAGTGGTCAGCGGCAACGCCCAGCAGATCACCCTTCCTGAATACAATTTTACCTCTGAAGGCGTTTGCCTTCGAGTGGTCGACCTCGGCCACAACATTGTGATCCTTTGGCCACCATAATAGAAGATGTCATCCAGACATCGAAACCTAGAGAATGGTTTTGCTGACTGGATGAAAAAACTTGTCTAGTTTGTAAAGCTTGAAACAAATCTCTTAATGCGTACTCTTCGTTATTTACATCTATTAAGTATATATGTAAGGTGCCGCGTGATCGAAAACTACATCGAGCTAGCATCGTTCTTCTTTATGTTGTTTCCTAAATCTATCCAGATGAAAACATATCTGATAAGAAAATTGTCCACATGCGTTGAAGATACCATCACCGGCGGTCAGGTTTACTCGGCATAACGGCTACTCAACGCGATTTAACTACGCTTAAATGTGATGCATACGAGAAGTTCCAGTGGGATTAAGTTAGCAGACATCCAGGAGCTGACCCAACTGAAAACTGATGTTCTCTCTTAAACGGCTGTCTGTTTCTAAACAAAATATTCAATAATCTTAAGCTGGATTCAATTAAAGTGAGTTTATTTTACTTTGCTATTTACAAAGGACAGACTTTTGTCTAACGCTAAAAGTGATTGATGGATGGATGGATGAATGAATGACCCCGCCAAATCTCGTCCTCAATTAGGAGTTGGATTCGCAAAGTTCACGTAAAATGGAAATTACTGGATTGTTATGTGGAACTTTCAGGACCAGGTGGAATTCCCACCTGCCCACTTCTCAGTGCGTCAATGAGTGCACCACTATCATCTTAAATTATCTTTGAATGGTAATGTTCTCTTGTTTGATAAGTCTGAAAGACGAAAGTCCATGTAGCCTTGAACGTTCCTATTGACCTAACAGGCTACTGTAATCGTACAGCCGCAGTACCAACCTTTCTGACATTTTGTCAGTTTCAGATCGCTTTCCTTAAAAATTTAAATCGTTCACGCAGCTGAGTATAACAATTTATAGCTAATTATAGTATATATGTCGCAATGGGGATCGTGCCAGACTAAAAATATTACAATTGTAAAGGGCTGAATGTTGTTGAACCAGTATTTATTATCGTCTATTATCTCTATTTAATAGAATTGCAGCACGCCAATTGAAAAAGAGGCTTCCAATTTTTCATTTAGGTCAGTAGGTCTGAAATAACAACGCCGTCGAATACAACTATTACTACCGGTCTGAGCCGAGGTAGGTTTATGGTCGCGACTGTGAGCTCGCCCTGTGTGGCTCTATGATAGATTAAACGAGGAGTTTCGGATAAACAGATATGAAAAACAGCTGAAAATTATCACATTACCAACTATATTTTTCGATTTAAAGTTGATGTATGTAACTGTCAAATTTGCGGCTTCTCGATTCAAGTATAAGGGTAAGCGTATATATCTTCAGGCTGCCACTCTAACTTTCTCAAGTTAGAAACAACGGTAAATTCAGAGAATTTTCTGTATCAATAATGAACTTCTGCTCTTTAAAACATCCGCCCAAAACCGCTTCAGTTGGGTACAGAACATCACTTTATATACTGAATAAAACAGTTATCTGGTTCGTCTATTTCTTTGTTTTCACGCTATTTTCTAAGATAAGTGCGCGCTCTAACCATATTCATTTAAAAGGTTAAAAATGTTAACTTCTCCGATGCCGAGTTCAAGCGACTACTCAAAATAGACGCTATAACTTGAAATAAGCACCACCAGCCTACCTTCTACAATGGCTCCGGCCAGCGCCATCGTGTCACATCGAGCGCCTTACAATGTTTGAATCGCTCCGAAACATCTGAGCTAGTAACTAATTTCAAACAGAAAATACGATCTCTAGCACACACTGCATGTGCGTTCTGCACACTTAGCATCACGTGACACCGTCGCTGCGGTCGTTTACTTTGCCATCACACTACATACATGTACATGATCTGTGGCCATTTCTTTTTTAAATCAACACGATTTCAAAAGTCATTGTCTAGCGAATGATCGCGGCATATTTGTACCTAAGAACGCTTGTGGTTTGAATTAACATCTCAGTTTGCAGTCTTAATTTAATCGCTAACACAGCAAAAGCCTAGACGGATCTCCGTTGTAAGTAATGCCCGATGCTTTTAGAGCCGCACAGTTGTATGATACTTGGTTTGCCAATCGGTCAGCCGCACCTTTAAGAGCGAACTGATCAGATTATAGAATCTAGCTGATGTATGACCGAACGAAGTCTCTTGTTTCTCACGTCTATACATTTTTTGCCAACTCGACGTCGTTATTGTCGCCGGTATGATGACAACTCGGCTAGCAGAACCGGCTGAAATTTGACGTGAACGCAGGTCGTGCACGGTTGAACGTACGCGGCTTCTGTTGGACAACCATCTATCCGTTGTGGGACGCAGTCGTGACACGTGCAAGTGTTCAGGATAGGGACCCACTGAGATCGCGTGCCAACGAACGTCTGGCTGTGTGTATTTGTTTATTTCGAAAAGCTATTGCCGCTCTAGTGTGTATTTGCAACTTTGACCCGTTTCTGTGTATGCAACCAGTCTTTAAACTTTCACTTAGACAATAGCCGTTAGGGAATCGCTGGCACCGAATCTAGTTTGTGAAGCGTTTTCGTGGTAGGCCTCAGTGCCAGCAAAGGCATAAGGCCATCTGCTGCACTAAGACGACATGGCCAAGAATAAGAAAGGTAAGAACAACAACAAGACCAACAAACAAGCCCGAAACAGTGGTAAAGCTCCGTCGCCATCGATGGGGTCGACTTCGGCGTTGCCCACTTTTACGGATCCAGTCTTAAAGATGGCTTCTTTAGACAATAGCGCGTCGGGTGGTGTGGATTGTGGTGTCGAGCAGAAATCATCAGTTATATATGTAAACCAACAGCGGGCGCTGTCGTGGAAAGGGATATCAAAAGACGAGATTCCAAGCAAATCCGGAAACCAGTCGGAACTCGATTCTGGCCGAGAGTCACCTAGAGATAATGGGGCAGATATTGAAAAAGGTCAGTTTTTCTTGGCATTTAGAGTACATTAGATGCTAGAATATTCAATGCAATACTGGTTGTAGAAAAGTATTGAAGCAGCGTCTACGGTGAACTTGGAACTCTCGTAGACTACCATTTAGAATCCACACAGGCTATAATGCGGTGATGATCGCAATTGCTTTTCCTCCTAGAGCTGCACTCCCATCTCTATTTTTACGTACGAATATGTACTGGTGTTATATCAGACGGCTGATTCCTGCCGGTTGTAGCTAATATAAAATTCGGACATAAGAATCACATCCATATTTTAGCTCGGATCTGAAGCTGCAAAAATTTGAGTGGCTAGTTCATTTCGTTCGCACTAGTATCACTAAAATTATTATTTAGTTCAGTGAAGAATTATCAACGTTTTAGGCGCTAGTTTAGTCGTCGGTCGTGAGGCAGCGGCTTTTGGAATCCATTAAAATAATAAATTGGCCTTATGACGGATTACATAAATGAAGCTTCTCAGCGAAGTTTCAAACTCCAGAGTGAATATATGGCTGTATGTTTGACATAGTCATAACTTCAAATTAGTACATGCCTATAAATACTAATATAAAGTCATAATCATACAAGACGTAAAGCCAAATGAGCTTTAAAAGTTTTTACGTTCTACCTATTTAGGGCGGTGATTAAAGATTTCCCTTTAAATCCAAATATTGTGTTTCACAAAATGGAGTCACACAATTGAGGTCTAGATTAGATCTGGGTACTCAGCAATTTTAAATACGATAGTTGTGGACAACCTAGTTGCTGCAATCACATGGAAATTATGTGAAAGGTAATGCTAAGTAAGGCAATTTTCCGTGAGTCTTTTGCACTACCTAAGTGTAAGTACAATTATCAACGATCGGAAGTTGTGATCAGAAAACGCTTTGAGTCTGGTTTATATTTCGGAGGTAATTATGAAAATGTTCTATATTATATTATCCAGTGTCGAAATCATGCATGTAACGTATATGCCATCAAACCCCTGGCACCTCTATATGTCCGGTTTACTAGGAAGTGTATAAAACAATTACATAGACTAAAAATATTAATAGTTCATCAAAGCAATCGATGTTGACTTAAACAGGTTGCAGGATCTTTATATCTTTCACGAATCCACGCTGACATCAGCGCCAACGCTATTTTGGCGCTGATGTCAGCGTTATCTACCACGAAAACTAACGTTGCAACGCACGGAACTAGAACGAAACATGCGTCACCAGTTGAATTATACGATAAGTACCAGCGATTATTGGAATTTCGCAATGCTATTGATTGATGCTTAAGTATCAATTATTAATTTAAAAGTAGAATTGACTGTAAACATTCATATTAGCCGAGCATCAAAATTTGCTCTAATCCTAAATGCTGCTTCTTGCCGCGTGCTGATTAACTCGTAGATAAAAGTACGATACAAATGAACACGACGTGCGTTGACAAATGTATTATTTGCATAGTTTCAGTGAGAGTGGGTACGGAAGTTGAGTCCACCAACCACTCAACAAATGTATATATAACGCCCGATTCAGATGAGGGGAAATGCAATAGACGCGACTTTATAGCCGGTAACGAAGTCAGCGACGAATTCAAAAAGCTAGAGGCGCCAAAGGCTCACAGCGATAAAGCTTTCTCGCAAAGTAAACAGGAATTTTTAACGAAGCCATTATCGCCACCCACTGACTCCAAGCCCAAAACACTGGTTAACATGCCTAAGGAAAAGGCTCGCGATGACCAGGAGCCCGCCCTTGCAAAAGTGTTTTCTTCTGTAGTACTACCGGATCAGGGTGGTGGTCAAGTCCAGATGGACAAACGTAAAACACTTCCTTTGCCGAAACCGAGCAAGCATCCACTAGAATTCGAGTGGAGCTTTTGGTACAGTGACGTAGGTGTTATCTTTGTTCAACGTCTTTCTATTTTTTTTATCGTGTTTTTTTTTTGTTAACTTTTTATAATCGGTTTATTTTCATTGTATGAAAATTATTACATGCATGTTTTGAATGAGTCCAAGACAAACATACCTGTGGCGTCTGTAGATACAACGGCGTTTGGTACTATTTTGTCTAGCCTGATTTATACTACGTGAAAGTACATGGTTTTTCAATTTTTATCTAATATAATAATAATAATGATAAACCACTGTAACAATAATGCATCACTTTGCATTTGTTTCTTTTTACCAAATCTGATTTGCAACAAACGATCGTTTGACCCTTGACAATTTTCAACTGAAACAAGAATTATTATTCACTTGAACGAAAATGCTAGAAACTTTTCCAAAAGTCAGCTCTTCTACACAATTTATTGACGAAATATCAGTGAGTCTACTACCTACTATACACCTTTTTTACTAAAGCTACACACGTTTCTTGAAGAGCCTAGCACCTGCAACGCTCTAAGCCTCTGTTGCCGTTTTGTATTCAACAGCCATGGCAACCGTGGGACGTTGCCTTAGTTCACGTGAAAGACTTCGCTTATATCGAGGATTTCTGGTCGCTCTTCAACAACCTTAAACCGCCTACAGAAGTCAACTTAAGCTATTACCTATTCAAAAAAGGCATTCGTCCAGAGTGGGAAGACGAAATTAACGAACTGGTTCGTAAATCTTCATCGGTTGTGCTACGACATCTCTTCAATTTTCTGGCATGAATTAAGTATTACTACTAAAGATTTGAGGGTATCCTAAGTATTAAGGGTAAGTAAGAGACTAGTTAACGAAGAAAACACCATGAAAGGGCCGGTCATTAATGTGGTTAATTCATGAATTAATGGAAACAAAAAATAATTCGCTCCCCTCACAATTGACCCTTCCGTTCGGCTATTCAGCAGTTGATAATTGACTGCCCTTTGAATTGTGAGGTTTACACGTTTGCTTCCCTTACGTTTAGCCCTAAAGTAGCCAATACACCGATACAGCCTTTTACCCAATCGCGTCGATGATACAAGTGGTTTACGTTGCTTCTCATTATCTATTACAATCTGCTTTCTCTGAGAAACCTATTTACCGTGTTTCAGGGTGGTAAATGGTGTTTGGCAAATGGTGACTTTAGTCCTGACCAGGTTTGGCAAGAACTTGTGCTACTGTTCATCGGCGGTGCTGCTCTGGACGAGCTGTCATCGCACATTAATGGAATATACTTTGCTCGTAAAAAGAATTACACCACTCAAATTACAGTTTGGCTTGATACGACAGAACTCCATATTATAAACCGAATCGGAGATATCATAAGGACCACACTTCAGACCTACCTCAAGGTCGATATACCCATGGAATTCTGTAAACACAGCACATCCTCACTAGGATTAAAGAAAAAGCCTTACAGGCAATCAGGTCATCTGCATTCTTCACGAATTCCGCCCTAGATCGCTCATATTGCTTCGAGACACTTTTTGTAGTCCGACGAGATTGCCGCAGGCCCACATACATTTAATTCATCCAAGCAGCTGCTGAGTAAATGTCAATGAATTCGAAAAAATCGCTCTGACGACAATATGCTTGTTATACATAAGCTGTAAGAAGCTATATAAGAAGCAAGTTCGTCGTAATTATAAAATGAACTATTATACCTAGGGCAGTGCAAGCCTTCAAGCTTTTACCGTAAAAATATCTCGAGTTAATTAGAAGTAGATTGTATTTATTGGTGCCCGTTATAACCTATGGACATCTAGGATAATGTGAAAACGTATTTAAATATAGTGTGTGTTTGCCACAGTACAAGTTGATTTTTTAGTCGTGTTAAAGCCATTGACTCGTGGTATAATTGCATTGATCTTTATTTGAGGAAAAAGGAGATCACTGCATCATATTGGGCGTAGTATTGGCGTACCGCAGGACTTTATGCAGAACTGTAATTGTAGATTAAATTACTAGCGTAAACTGTGAGCATTACTTCTTTCCCCCATCAGAATGGAGGCATAGTCAATTTTTTCTCTGCAAACTTCGTATTTGTTAAGACGACATCGTACTCAGCCAACAAAAGCAATTTATTTCCATCGTGAATTGTATTGTACACTACTCGTACAATCATTACTTTTTTACTTTATACCCCATATAATTAGCAGAGCGACCGTTGTGCATCATTGACCGCCATTGCAATGAGAAACACTCTGAGCTGATATTGTGAGCAGGAGTTTGTTGACTGCTAGATGCTCCCCACGGCCAATTACTTTTGCGAGACGAATTCGTTGTGCCGGTGACTTTGACATATATTAGATAGATGCATGTTTATAGAACAAAATTCAACATAGTCGAAGAAAGTGTTACACCAAAATAGATAACGTTGAGCTTTACGGAAGCAACCGAACTGTTTACGTCTTTAACCTGCCAACTTTGCGTTACCTTAACAAATTTACAACAATTAGCAAAATTGTTATTAAGTTGAAGTTGATTAGCGGCCACAACGATGAACAGGCGAGCGACATGCACAAATATGGTGAACATTTGTGTACTGATATTTTCGTTTACCTATTTCGTTATATTATAGAGTTACTACCATAGTTTTAGCTAGACGACACAACTGTTTGCATTTTTTTTATGATATACACGCTTTTAAGGTTCACGGGTATCGGTCAACGCGTGTTGTACGATATTGTAACTGTGGTGTGAGTTTTGTTCAAAAACAAACTACCGTTAATTAATGAACAATAATAAAGGAAATTACTTATTTCGATGATATGCATGTAGTTAACCATCGTTATTATTGGGCATTATTACTCGTTATAACAAGTAGCTTTTTCTGGGTATGTCATTTCGCTTAACTAGACACAATGGCGAGCCATAAGTGTACCGGTGTAGCACTATCTAAGGACCTTTTGAAGCAATTGCATGTTTACGTTCCTTACTTGACTTTATCTTGCTTACGCCGCTATGGAATTCTCGAAGTGTTTTAAGCACAGATCTTTCCGTTAATCTTTCCGTTAAGAAATCGAATCGAAAATTGATACAGTCTTGTGTCGATTATTGGTAGCATACTAAAGAACGGGTAGCTGATTGCATATACGTATAATTTGTATATAGACGTTGCTCCTACGCCGTCCTAAACGCCAATTATACTACAGATGTAGTCCTCCTATAGGGTTTTACAAATTGACAGTACTCGAATTGAGTCAGTTCGTTTGTTTCCTTATTTCTAGCTACACCCAGGTAGAATTCTGTAGTTTCGACCCAAGCAATCGCTAGCAAGAGTCAACTGGTACCGACCCAAGCTACATACATAACCTCATGAATATTTTTACAGTTAAGAAATCGGTAAAGCGCCCTAAACACGCTATCTCAAAGGTCGGTGTCGTCAGCGTTGTTTAGAACAAATACCAGTTTTCAAACCTCTTTATATGCAATATGCACGAATGTGTTTGGCAGGGCAAATGATCCCTACTTGATAAAATCGTAAATAAATGGTTTAATTCAATTAAGTGCTTGTAACTTAAATAGACACTTAAAACATTTCAAGAATATAGAGATGAAAATCTCTCTACAAAAAAATGCTACCATGCCTGCAACATACGTGCCTTGATCAGCAGCATTTTACTCTACTCGGCACCACTCGACTCGCATTGTAGACGTGACGAACAGAGGATCATTTGTTTATTAGACATTGGTTCTGATTTGTTGGTTTTTCTTACCTTGCTAGCTAATAGATACGTCATTGAGAGATATTTGTAGTTCCCTTCAATAAAGAGAAAAAAAATTATAACATCTGTGGTGGTGGACCCGACGAGGACGACTGGGCCTGACAGCCAGGCCGCATCCCGCTGCCTAAACGAGCTTATTGGGTGAGTAGCTTATGAAGCGAACGCCAGGCAATCCATCAACGATGACCGCACATAGGTTGGTTAAACGTTTTTGTTGTTGCACATAATAAAATCATCTTAGAAAATTTCGGGTTTTCATGGTGAAATTTCGTTTCGCTCGACTAACCGCTAGCGCAAAACGTAGAATTTATAAGTCATGCGAGATATCGAAGTTTTATAATTTGGATGTCAAAATACAACCTAGAAACGCCAGTACCTCTTAGTGATAAAAAATGATTATTCTAATGCGATTAACAACAATATGTAACTATATAAAAAAAACATAGGGTCCGCTAGGCCAGTAACTTGTCATTTGCGTATTTGTCATGAAGAAAATTTTGTGAAGAAAATAAGTTATAGTTCAATAGGGTTAGGGTAAGAACCGATATTATGAAGACATTAATTCTTTTAACACTGCCAAACATAGTAAGTACGGTTCAGTTGAAATAGCGAACTTACAGATGCTGGATACGCTTCATAACATAGTTTCATATTGAAGCATTAGTAACGCGTGCATCTTCTGGGCATATATCGTTATAGAAAAATTGTTTTCGCTGCAAATACAACAACTCTCTAACATGCGGTGCCGCAGAGCCGCGGACGACCGCCGCGTCAGTTCTGCTGCGGCATAGCGCAGCAGTTCAATGCGGATTAGCGACGGAGCACGCGGGCTCCAAAAAGGGACGCAAACGTATTAGCTTAAAATGTCGAAACAATTTTATGCCAGTTATTATAAAAACAGTGATATACTGGTGGTTTTTGTTTATAAAGCTAAATTAGTTAGTCTTGCTAAGCTCGTTCACATGAGGTTACTGTATACTGCCATAGTAGTGAGTGGTTCTCATCAACGATTACGATAGATATGCCATAGTCGGAGCGACTGAATCAAGAGGGCGCTCGGTACATGGCCAAATCAATCACGTAATCTTATTAATTTTAAAATAATTTAATGAAAATTATTAATTCAGAGGAAAAAATCAGGAAATTACTGATTAGAGTTGCACGGAGACTCTCTTCGTCGTCCGTCACGTCACTTCGAGTCTTATTCTTTTTTCTATATGTAAGAATTGAGGCACGATACTTTTTTGCTCGTATTTAGAATAATGAATCTTTACTTTTTTTTCGTCGGTTAGGAATTTCCCCTCTATTTCTATTATGACTAAGTTTCTCAATGTCTAATTAGTCGTTAGACCTAAAATGAAGGCTAACATGCTTACTGATTTTCACGCTTATCTCTCTACTAACGACATCAACAAAGTGTAATTTTGGCATCTATCTCATAGCCTCCATTACAATAACGGTCCTCTTTCAGGTTAACTCACCGAACCGTTTCTACATACACTTCTCTATGTACTACATTCGGAAGCAATATGTTCATTCATCTCTGTGCCCGAACTCGTATGAGTTTGTATTACATGGGCTTATTAAATTTTCGGTGACCACCAAAATTTCAAAACTGGAACGTGAAAACAAGCATTTTTCAAACGGCAAAGCTTTTCTTTTGTTTCTTGTTACCTTCTTATGATTCTGTTCTCTTAAAAGTCGCATGTGGCATGAGATATCCTAGATTTCTGAGGGGCTGAATACAATTTACCCTAAACTGACTCAACTAAGTTTAAGGACAATTGCATCTCCAATCGTTTGGTCTTCAATAAAAAAGGTCGAAGACATTTGTCGCGTCCTAACGTCTGAATCAAACTGAATCATTACCGAGAGCGCGTGTTGGATGCCAAAGACATATTCTCCAACAGTTGAGCGTCAGTCGTTCTTGGAAGTAATGCCAGATACGAACGTTTAAACCAGCCTTGTCTAGGGAAATCAACAACAACCATAAATCTTCCTGTAGCTTGCAAAATTGAGGGAGCCCGGTGAGGACAAACTCGCATGATGCTCATGTTATTTGGTTTGTCAATATGAGTCTGGCTTCACTTTCTTCTAAGTTCAACAAAGCTTGCAGTTCGTTTGAGTAGAGGAACGTCATTGCAAAAGCGTATCAGTGAAATCACTAGCTGTCCTTCGAGCTGTTTGGTGAGACCTCGAAGATCATTTGGGCAAACCCAGCCGAATGAAAAAAGTTCAGACTAGTTCAATGTTAAGAAGAAATCAAGTTGAGGTGCTACTTTCTTCGATGTAACAGCTACTAGATATAACCAATTGTGTGTGCTGTCTCCATTTAAACTTCAAATGTTTGTGGGTTAGATATTGTGTAAGGTATTTATTGGAAATGCGTATTGATCAGAGTACACACCGAGCCTGGTGAGCAGTACGAATGCTCGCACAGAGCACCGTTTCACCGTTGTTCTATTTGCATGAAGAAAATTATTTTCTCTTGCTTGAAGCAGTATGAGGTCTATGTTACGAAGGTAAGGTAGAGTTCTGGCGCATACTTTCAAATAAGAATATACAATAAAATCTTGTATTTTTATTTTTCTTGGACCATCATATATGCTCCTATTTATAAAAGCATTGCAGAGGACTTGCTTCATTTTTACAACGCATCCATCACAAATTACAAAGACAAACACCAAAAAAATTAATTTAAAGGAAAAATACTAATCGAAATGCTTACACGAAAAACTATCTGCTGAATGGTAGTATGTCTAACCACGAACTTGAACTTAGCCATTTTGTTAGTATGGTCATAAAAAGATGAATAAACGTTAAAAATTATCTACTGCTACACGATAATGTTGTACGAATGTGGAGGAATCCGGGCGGTCGAAGAGCCCGTTGCCATATTGCTTTATCGAAATTCCCGTTTTGAAGCTTCTTCCACTTATTAAGTTATCCAGTTGTTCCAACAAATTCAACTCAAAGAATATGTTACTGGTGACGGCAATAACCTGAGAAAAGTCCTCTTAAACATAATCTATTAAAGTTGAGAGCTTACTTATACACTGAAGATACAACTATGGTTGTTTAAATAATACCCGTTGGCCCCGTTCTGCATCAAGGTCACTGCTAGACCGAGAACTGGACCTTAAAGCTCGTCCTAACTTCGAAGAACGACGGCAAAAAAGACCTCACACTAATCCACATAGGGCTCTCTATATGGCATATAAGTAATGAGTAAAATCTTGATTATGAACATCTATAAAACTGAAGTATTTATAGTTACTCGGGATAGCTCAAATTCGTTGAACATTAGTTACTAAAACATTCGCTAAAGCGCATTCGTTAAGGAAGGGGTGAGCTCCGCTAGACATTAGCAGGTCAAAAAGTGCAGCTAGCTCGAACATGTACACAAACATGGAAAAAAGTGTCAGCCCTTAGTTTTCTGCCTAACCTGTTGTTATTCATGGTGAAGTTTTTGGCAGGATCTTCATCTTAATAATGTGATTATAAAAATTTGGGTAAATGGCAGGATGCGACTTGCAGAATAAGTGGAAGTAGCTTTGCCTTCACTCGTCACACATAGCTTTTTTGCCAATAGACTAATTATCCCTATGCTACTGTAAGTAACTGTTACGGTTCATATACCTCCATATACATATATTCATGGTATACCACTTGAAGTTCGCTGTTCACTTCGAAATTTCACATAAATGTCCTATTGAAAGGAGCCTAATGTGTGTGAACACGAAAATATCTAGATTAGATTAATACAACCTCCAAACAATACTCCGACATAGGCCATGACACAACATTACACGTAGTTAAACACAGTTTACATTTGAATTCGAATTATTGATTTCCAAGCACATATATGATTTAATAATACATATTATTATTAAATATATATGTGCTTATATATATTATAATAATAATAGTCATCTAATTCATCGTATGGAAGCCCTCATCAACATACAATCCGTTTCTGTCAGAGAGTAATGGCTGTGATGCGTTTGCATTGGGTTTAGTCAGAATTTTTTTAGGCTTGTTTTTTGATATTTTATCTTGTAATAATAGCATCTCTAGTAAAAAAATATTTGGTTAGAATTAACTTACTGAGCATTGCAAAACTATTGCAAGTTAGTAGTTTCGAGATATTGTAGTATGTTTGACTTCGCTCAAGTCAATTTTGCATTTATAGGCAACACTATACACAGATGGGTCATACAAGGTGGAGAACCTTCCTGCCTTTTTTACTGAAGATTCATAGGTCAAAATCGGCACTACGTAATAGCTAAAGACTGGCACGTATAAATAAGGCTTACAAAAAACAAGTCAACGTAAAAATCAGTTCATTCTTCTAAAAGCATGCGTTACAATGTTCGACAGACGGTTTTTGCATTATATTTGAGGTCGCTCAACGTTAAAGATACGCTTAATTCTTTTTTGTCGATGTAATATTTGTCCATCTGATTGTTGTGCTTGAAGCGCCGTACCGCCCGCTTATAAATTAAAGCTTTACATTTAGTTCGACCAATCCAAAAACAAGTCGATTAAGTGCAGTTTATACTTTGCTGCGGTCTTACATTGTAAACCAAAAATAATACCTCTGCAGGACATCGGCATGTACTGTAGTTCCTATACCAGGATTCAGGTAATTGTGCCAGTTTTCATGCAGCTAAGGATTTTATAAACAGTATTGTGCAGATAGTCATACATCTTCGTGACGATAGAGCTTAATTTGAACACGAAAGTTTTGATAATGAGATGATGACCAGACAAAGTCCCGTCCCGCAAAACGCCGCCTTTCCTCTCTGTCGATCTTTTAGATCTTTTGAGGTCTACGTTTGTCTTAGTCGTACTTCTATACTGAAGTACATTATAATCGACGACAAAATATAACTCTTCCTACGAACTGTGGCAAGGGTTGTGAGTTTCAGCGTTAACACCTTCATTCGAACCTAAAAAAATTGCATAAAAAAAGAGCTGCGTTTGACATTAGTAACGAATAGTCACTGTGCCGTGTCTCTATCACTATAACCTTTGTTTGATAGAAGACCAAACATAGCTGGCATAGATAGAAAGCTTATCCGTTCATTCCAGCTGGCCCCAACGATGCAGGTTAAGTCAACATGACAACGAGGAAGGTTGCTTTCACCTGAACATCCTTCAGAGGTTCATGTCATTTCACATCATTTTACCATTATATTATACTTATCTATAGGCATATGTGGTAATATTGTTTATATTAGTAAGAACGACCGTTGCTGATATTGTTCGTTCTGTTAAAGTCGGAAATTGAAGTTAGTACTCGTTACTGTTATTGTTGTTGCAAAGAAACTCTAGAACAAACCAAATAAGAGATAATCCTTCAAGATTAAAGAATATAATTAGCTGACGGACTATAGCTAAAATCTTGCCAATTCGTAGCTAACCTTCTATTGCAGCTGCAAATCCGTCGGCTTGTCTGCTAATTAGTTATTTGTATTCAACTTAAATTGCCAACTGGACAAGCGATAGTCTGAAGTCACTTAATAGAAATTGATTTAAAACGGCACCATGCAAAAGTGATTTACCCCATAGCTACTATAGCTTTCGTTAGAAACTCGGAAATGTTCTATAGTAATAACTATAGTAACAGTTTATCTGTAGAATACGATGGACTGCAACACAATTCGTGTAAGTTATTCATATAAGGAGACGCTGTCGTATAAAGGTTTTTTTTTAATATATATGGATCACAGAGCGTAATTATTTGTTATAATTGTTTGCTATTTGACAGTTGAGTCAAAGCGAAAAGTGGTAATTCCATCCTATTTATGCTCTGCTCGAATCGTATATCTAAAAGCTTAAATAAGGTGATGGTAAGCCAACGCCAATTCTTTCTATGGAGTCTGTATAAAATGAGTAGTAACCGAGCTACCCACGTATGCAATCCTGGCCGCAAAAGTATTTAGGTCAATTTACTTGATCTTGCCGTTGATGCCGACAACAAGATATTCGATTATTTCCGACTCCACTATTTTGTAATAGTTAAAGTCAGTGGAAAAGTCCGTCCATAACAAGTTTAGGGAACAGATGCACTACAGCTGCGTCGGGTCTCATAAGTACATTGACTGCAGGACACGTTCTGTATTCATACTGGGCCTGATAATGAACAGGTGTGCTTAGAGGACTCAGTGGCTCAGATTGGTGCAGCCCAACCGATATTCCTGATGTATAATACTGCTGTTATAACTGTTCTTCCTCTATTTTGACTGACGCTGGTCACACGTCTGCTTGGGTCGTCGCTACACTCTACCAAGTTTTTGCTTTTTTTTTGAGGCAGCTTGCAGTACCTCGTTCTCAGTCTTAACTTATATATCTATGTAACTGGTAGTAAGCCGATTCTGACGTCGGTGATGACAGCCTCACTCAGGGGCGCAAAGCGGAAGCGTTACTTGTACTCGGGCGTGTTTTGCAGACTTCATACTGATATAACTTCATAGAATTAATAAAAGAAACAAATCTTCACATAATGCCGCCTAATTTGGAACACTAGAAGGTCAAAATGCAGTTTATAAAGGACTTACGAAGCATAAGCAGTTCGCACTTGTCTGCGATCATTGATCGAATTCCGTTGGTTTTATGTATGATATACAAGTTAGCCACGAAGTGGACCTGCAACGCCATGAAGCGTTGAAGTTATAGGAAGCAACAAAAAAATCAGTTATTCTCAAGTGAAATTCGGCATTCAGAGTATTACTATTATGGTTGTACAGAGACTTTAGCGAAGCGAGTAGACGTCTTTTTAAGCAGAATCTGGGTTTCAAGGGCTTTAATCTGGGCTGGGATTAAGGGCAAGCAAGCAAGCTGTTACTAAATAATTCTCACAAATTGAAATATGCATATACCAGAATTGAGTTTACAGTACAAGCATTACATAATTAAACATACAGCTACTACGTTGGAAATAGCCGCAGCAATAGAAATAACTGCGCTTAAACTATTCAAGCCGATCTGGCCACTTGTCAATTTGATAGAAATATCGGATTCAACAAACTGTTGAATCTAATCGGCCTTATAATATGAGTTATATTCATTTGATAAACACAGGTAATCCGGATAGAAGACAGAATAAACAGGCATCGATTTGATGCGTCTAACACAGCGCGAATCATATCAATTAACTAAATGTTTATTCCGACTCGAGTTAAACAAATTTACTATGCTTTGAATGCTTAGAAGACGCTTTGTAGATGTACATATTATAATATTGTACCATCCCATGCGGTGCACATAAGATCGTGTCATAACTAATGGGTCTTACAAATAACATTTTCCTTACGTTAAGTAATTAAGCAGTTATGTGCTCAGTAGGCAGAATAAGTACAAAACTTAATTCAAGTAGCACAAAAGGCGTAGGCTTGCTTTCGCGTGCTTACTTTATAGACTCCCAGGCGACCAAATGTAGGTCGAATAGTAGTAGTCCGAGATCATAATTGGTCAACTTGGCCTAAATTTGAGAAATATTGATTTTTCCCACGAATTAGTTTACTGTCCTAAAGAAAAGCTGAGGCGGTCCGGATCTGTAGGCGACCACAGGCAAATTTCTCTTTACATTTTATGTAGCGCTTAACACGATTCCGGGCGTAAGCCCCAAAAATTTTGCTTAACTAAACGAAGATGTATCCAACATTTATTTTATAACAAGGCTTATACACAACAAACAAATATACGAAGTAAGCTAGCCATTTTCAATAACAATGCAGCAACTTCGAGGACCTTAGTAATATCTTAGCAAGGTTTCTAGCTCGAACTACCCCTCAATTTCCCTCACAGACAAACATGGAGTATCTACGTTCTCGCTTGTATTCGATAATTAAGGTGTCTGAAATCTGTCAGTCCTTCCTCCTGCCGAAATGCCGTTCACTCAGCTGTCATACGTGAGGGCTGCTATCAGTTAATTACAAAATTAGATGAAGGTAATCAAGCATGCTTAGGATAACAACAGAACATTGTCGGATCTCAGAAGCACTTACCAGGCAGCTTAAATAACGCAGTTCGTAACAACCCGGTTCGTTCGCCATCTGTCTTAACTGATAGCAGTGCTCACGTTCGACAGCGTCGTTTCCGGTCGCTAGTTCTGTTCATCCCTCTAGCGGGCTTCACTGTCGGTCATAGCGCAACACTTAATTAATGTACGTGCCAGCTTGGACTTCAGACGCTGACAGATGCGGCAACTAGCTGCGTTCGTGATAGCCTACTATCAACCTGTGGGACTTTTTGCATCTGAAGCTGTTGTCCTTGTTAGTCTCACCTCCTGTCAGAGTGCCTACGAATAGCAAGCGCTATCACCGGCGGTCACTGACTTCGAGGAAAACAAAGCCAGCAACAGCAGACGAGGCGACACCAAGCACACTTTCGTTCCCCTTTGATTCTTCTTCGCCTTCGTCTCTACCTCAATTGTTCTATCGCAATCATGGTGTACCTGCAGAGAAAGCGAGTGTTTGATAATAGTTTTCTAGACGAGATGATACCGAAAAAAAAAGGAGCTATTACAATTGCCCGGCGCAAAACGCGTTAACCATTCATCACAGAAGAGTGACGTCGAGAGAAAGAATTGCTGGGGAGCAAAGTCTTCATTTCGCCAATAACCTCATTTGTTTGGGTAGATCACCTTAATAGAAATATGCCAACGAATTATTTCATATGCTATACCAGAAGCAGCACGATCCGACTTTATTCGATCACTATTGATTTTTTAAGTAACTATGTGACTGCGAGAGCGCGATGTCAAGGACGAAGTGACCGGCAACGTCGAATAGTCTGTAGCGTCACTTCTACTATTTCGTGTGCTGTGCCTACGTGGAATGTCAAGCCATTGAATCGAAAACGGGTGCCTCGATGCATTATGATGACTGTGACGGCGCATATGGAGGAGGTGTAGGCGTTCGACGTGACGGGAGAGGTATCTGGAGAAAAGGTATAATCGTTCGACCTATTTCTTCTTTGGCAATAGGCGGTCTCACGTGCTTAGGGTTTCACGTCCGGCACCTCATACCGCTAAGCATCCGATCAGACGGCTGGCTCTTCCCAGCACGAAATGAAGTGTGTCTCTGGCTAGACTCGAACCTGGACCGTCACGTGTCCCTACAATTAGCATGTAAATATGTTACCCACTAATCTCTCACGGGGGATGCTAACGCATGGGCTGTGGGATAGCAGCCAGTAAGAGATAAATATGTGAAAATAACGTCAAAACATTAACGAGACTATTAGCGATGTTCAACGATGCCCAATTAATTAACAAGAAACATAGACATTATGAAACGAAGATCACCTTTATTATGCTAAATAATAGTCGCTAATCGTTTACTTCGATCGTAAAGCTAAATCCGTTTCTTGTAGTAAATCTAGGTCCAGTTTAGAATATATTGAAATATATATAATAGACTTAATATTTCTATTTGAGTAGGTGATTTGCAATAATCCAGGCATAACCATTTTGATTAACGAAGATTTAGTTTAGCCGAATGTTCTACCCCTTCACGTATTTAATAACGTCCTACGACAATGCACGGACAGTAAACAAATTTGAGAAATAATTGTGACACTATTCAGAGATAGCGCCAAATGTGTGCTACAAACGAAGCCAACAAGGTCCATTTAACAGGTATGGAGCTCGAGGAAAATCTTAAACTAGTGAAGTTTGTAATCGAGCAAGATTTATATGGCTTATTTTCTCGACCAGATGAGCGTCCTTTTATATGTTATAGAAACTATGCCATTCATTGATGAAATGGTACTACGTCACTAAAGCCATCGTCAAATAATAGCAAAGATTTGCACCATCCTAAAAATCCATGAAGCAAATAGCATTGTTGATTGATTACAGGCTTTCTTACAGGTAGAACAGCGCCTCGCCAGTTCGTTGCGCCCTAAGCAGCGTTACTTATTAAGTAATGCGTTATGAACTGAGAGCAGTTCCGTACTGTTTTCTTTTTTCTGGTATGTGTTCAGATGAATAGAGACAACACGCAAGAAACACTCTCGGTAACATCTTGTTATCATTATATTAGTAATACTTGCGAGATATATATAATAAAATTGCTTTATTAATATATTCTACGACTGTAACAGGACATTAACTTGTAAGCTGCCATAAATTCTAACGATGAAATCTGTTATTGCTAACCAACAAAGATGATTTTGTACGTATAGCATACGCATGCAAAATTCAACTCGGCTAAACTATAGTGTAAGGCATCAGTCCTGTAGCAACATCTTACGATGAAAATTAATTCAATTGAAGTAATTAGCAATATCAAAGACAAGATAGCTCGAAGGCAGCGCGCACAACAAACGGATCAACGTTGAATGTCTCCATTTACAAACTGCAACGGAACAACTAGGGAAAAGTTTTGCTAGAGTTAGAAAGTGCGGTTGCCTTTGGCGCCAACGCTAGTGAGTAAACGCCATCGATGATCGCAAGGACGCAGTCGTCCAGGGATAGCGCTCGACGCCTTGGTGTAATAGTGAGATGTTGATTATCACGACGACGCGTATGGCCAAAGTCCTGCCAGCCTTCATCGAAACTGCGTAGGAAGCAAAGGTTCACTGTAGACCACGCTTCGAGGTTTCGAAAGAGGCAACACTACTATGCGCCTCAATAAAAGGCCGTATAGATATTAGACCTTTTGATTCCCTTGCCAACGAATCATGTTGTTTATGGCTGTATCATACGTTTTGTATATGTGTGACCGAATTGATTCAGTGTGGATAAGAAACTGTAATCATTTAAGTTGAATAGTTTTGTAACAAAAACTCATACACCGCAGAGGGCGAGCAAAAAATATCAATGTCACAATCGAAACCCACAGATTCGCTATGTTTCATGAATATCTTACGTAGAATAATTTTTTTAATTGATCTGAAACGGAACTTCTGTTAAATATGTACCGCGACTGCGGCTCAGTGTATATTTGCAGCTGGAATCTCACAGTATTCTCTCCATCAAACTCTCAGCGCACGGGCCGTGAACTCTTAAAAATAAAAAGTGAATTAATAAAATTGCTCTAAATAGTCGTTTTGAATAAACCGGCCACAAGTCTCGTGGTGTTTAGTAAATACTCGTGCCCGCAACACGTATCGAGGAAAATGATTTGATTTTTTTAAAGCGGTAATTTCATACATGGCTGACTGCAAGGGTTCACTCGTTGTTACGTAACTATGGTCATTTTTCGCTTTGTCTCACTCCGTGGCCGGCTTTGGGGCCAGCAACCTCTCCAACACTAACCGCCTATTCTGGACTGACCCAACAGGTCTAATTTCTTTTATACTTTCTGCGAGATAATTTCATAACAATATGATCTAACACGTTCAACTGAAACAAGTTAGAATAAATAACATGTTTGTCTCGAATCGACTTATGTGTACAGCTCGTTCGACTGCTCTCAGCGTCCTTCACTAACGTCACTTTTCGTGAAGGCACCACTTCTTGCTTAGGTGGTGTGCCGTTTGGAATTCAACTAATTTTGATGTTTAAGTCCTTTTGCTCTATGCGTTTTGTTGCTGACTGAGCCTGATCCGTAAAACAGCTTAATGATATGACAACGCTCTTTTGATCAAATGTCCTCACCACGAATGCTATGGATCTAGCGAACGTGTCATCGACTCACGATGCTGCTATTGTGGCGTAAGTCATGTAATTTCTTATTCTTCTTCATGTAAAGTCTTATTCTACCCGTCTTCTTGTGTGCGCTAACATATCCGTATGTTTATAAACTTGCGCATTTTGATATCCCTGTTTAGTTGCCCCGTTTGTTATGAAGTGTTGATTTTGCGTAATAGTAAATTACTACCAGCCGGCATAGGCTTGGAGACTAGAAAGTAGTTTCGCGGGCCGGTTTAAATGTCGGATGTATAGCCGATTAGAAGATTAGATTTGTTATTGCTTTAAGTGAAACTGGATGGGTCTGGGGCTCGGATTGACGCTTTCGGGCGGAACTCATCGCCGAAAACGATCTGTATACCTACACGAAACCAACAAGGCAAAAACGACGTAAGAAATGACGATTCCAAAACATTTCGTACCGGTCTTACAGGTACTGGAGCTAATTTACGATTTTCGCTGTCAAAAACGGTACTGTCAGGGCCCAAACGAAAGCCCTCGTTAACCTGCCTTGACGATCTTAAAACGGCGCGTGCTATCATATTTGCCTAATTTCGATTGTAGGAACTATTTGGCATTCACTCGTATAACACTTATTAAAGAAATTAATGGTAGCTATGTTATAGGTTTTGTCTGCATTTTTATTATTTGAATAAAAAATAACATCTCAAAACAGATATTTGAAATAATATGTTTGCGTTACAACGAGTTGTTGGTTTACGGATTACGTGGCAAGCGGCAAGCAGCAATTAAAAATAGATTACGATATGACAGTGACATCTCAATGTATGCTAAATCTGGCGTTCGGGCGTCCCCTGTACCCGACTGGTGGAAATGTTTTTGAGAAACTAAAGGATAAATAAACAAATTATTCATTGGTCGTCGTTTGTACAGGTGTAGGCATGTGTAGAATAAGAGACCAGTGGTCGGTACATACAAATGCGCATTGATGTTCAGGGTTATTCGCTGAGATATAATGAGAAATCTACTTACTTCACACTTCTTCGTCACAGAAATATTCTATGTTATACTGCTTAAAATTGGACGTTAATGCTTCGTGCTTGTTATAATTGGTTCACTACACATTGTATACGACATCTAAGACTTAATTTGCCTAAAAGTCACCATTGACTTCTATAGCTGGTTAAAAACTGTCAACGTAATTATCTGTGTTATTATGATTATTACGTACTCATTTGGCAGCATCAGTAGTAGATTTTCTTTGTCGTTGCTGTCGATCCGCGTGGTTTTCGTGGTGCTGTCTTCACTATTGCTATACCTGGCAAAGTTTTTTCCTTGCCATATAATTCAACTAACTGTCCATAGTCAGCTTGAACCCGTGCCAGTCGGTGGCTATCTAGTACTCGCATCTAGTAGTCGATAAATTTTTCACACGCCTAAAGCTCTTGATGTCCAGGTGTCGTGGCCGACTTTTCGGCCCTCATTGGCCCTTTCCTTGAAAGGATTACGATTGCGCATTTGAACATATTATATGTCAGCTTAAGTCTATACTGCACTTGAATTGTGTTATTCAATAAGGCTTTGACGCTCTAGGCGTCTGGGCTAAATTGCCCGCGAGCAATAATCCTGATATCTGCATGAACTTCTAGTGCTATATGTTGAATCTTTTCCAAGACCTTATTAGCACTTCTTTTAAAACTGTTATATATATATACAATGTTAAAAAACATAAAAAATTAATTTACCACGTGAGCAGGTTAAGGTTTCATATTCGTGGGAAAATTTTGCCTCCTGGTTTTTTCCATTGGGAAAAACCAAATGTATGTACACAAATTAAAATATTTTTGGCTCCAATTGACTCTCCACGTTGAAACATACACGCCGAAACGGAGAGCATTTCCTAAATAGTGCCATCTAAAACATGGTCTTGTTAGCTTCTCTTGCTGCTGCTGCTGCTGCTGCGCTTTTCATATTCTTTATGCATGGATATCTCTAGGTCGCATTAGGTTAGAGCTAAATTGTGGCCTTTTGAAAATCCGTCTTGGTTGTTCTGTTCTCCTTGGCCACTTACCTCACACCCCTGGATTGCTAGAGCGTGTTCAAGCGTGTCGCTTGTAATAATATCGTCTTTAAAATAGGTCCTACTGGACGTGAACTCGTTTTGCAGGACTGCCTACTTATCGAATTTCATGTTACTGCCCACTGAACCATTACTCACTTTATTATATTCACTGATCATATTCGCCGTTCCGGGATTTCGTTTGGGTATTTTGTAGCGAGTCTTAGACATACTAATTATAGTACCGTGATCAGGTCCATTGTATATGGCCCTACAGTTGTCTGTCAGCCCCGCCATGTTCCAACGTGTGTTGCTACATATTATTTCGTACATGGCAGCGTCAGGTTTGTTGTACAAATGCCGCTAAATTGTGCTTGCTTTATAATTAACGAGAATAGGAATATAATTAATAAGAAATACATTGTTGCCCTTTTGCTTAGCTCGTGAAATGCTTCGTCGCTCGAATGTGCGGCGTCTCTGCTTGGTTGTAGGGCTGTTTATCTCAACCGATGATTGATAGATATCGGCGTATTTGCTTGATTTCGTTAATTTGCGGCGCTTTTGTCGTCTCTAATGCCCTTTGCGTTGCCTGCATTTTAATATTCAACTTTATTAATCGCATATATTTTACCGTTAACTTTTCTAGTGATTTGCTTTGCAGTTTGCAGACGGCTAATGCAATGGAACCCTTTATAAATTTTAGTCACAATCACACCCTGGCTCACCCTCACCACACTGGTGCACGCGTCTATACTAATCTTGCTGCCGAAATTTCCTCGGGTGTTCTGCTTGTTTTTTATTTTCCATTAGAGTTCGCTGACAAGGCTATCGCTGCTAGTGCGAATAACAATAGACTCTTCTACCTTTCTCAATAAGCATCACAATGAATCCTGTTAATATGGCCAGCAATCTTACTGTCTATAGTCAGAACGGCGGGCTGAACTGTCTGTCGCAAAGCCCTGATCAGCAAAATCACCCATATAGATCACTGAATCATACACTTCTGTTTGTATGCCATAATACTGACCCTCTAGGTAGTCTGAAAATTAAAAAGAAAACTATGCTTTTTTTTCCACGTAACCCTCTTATTGTTGATGTAATGATTATCCCTTTTTTTTTTTGAGGTGTTTTTTCTTTCTGACTGATTGTGGATAATAGTATTCCGGTCACAAAATGTTCATGCTGTATACTGTTTTTCTATTGATTACTGACTTTCATCTCATCTATTTATAAAGTACGTTTTCTCTATAGATTTCACGTCTCTTTTGGTTTTAAAAGTATAAGCCAAATTTCCTCGATAGACATTTTCTATGTAATGACCATTCACTGTCTACTCCTAGACTATCCAGGATTTACGAAGGTTTGCCGTTGATCGTTACGTGTCGGCTTTATATGCAGATAGTAGATAGTAGAATACTTCGCTTTAGAGATATGAATATCAGTTCTAATTCATCAAGACAACAAGTTTATCAAGCTTGTTGAAATGAAAACATGGAACACGTCTGTATTGTGTTAAAAATGGGCCAGATGGCACCACCCGGTGTGCCATGATCTAATCAGCGCTTGCAGGTTAGCATTGTTAGTCTTTGGTAATGCTTCTCTTTTAAAATATTTGCAACGGTGTTTCCAAAGACATTACCTTTCACGGTAGAAGTTAGCTTCCAAATGATGTGACTATAATTAGGAATAGTGAAATTTATAAAGAACGTGCAGAATCTTCCAGGCCAAGTGCTAGTGCACCCGTAAAGCACACTTCGGTGCGGAGTACTTGAAAAATAAACCACGGATGTGCATCGGTCACGGCCATCAAAATAATCCACTAACAATGCAAATATACATTGTGTACGATTTTAACAGGCGGTCTACCATTATATTTTAAAGTTCATTATACGTTTGTCATATTGCCGTGACTGCTTCGTAGAAAATAGATGCAATATTCCTGTGTAAGGCAAAGTTAACTACACCCGTAGCTATAAATATATGCGCTCTTTCTTGCCCAGCATTGCATAATATTTGGAATATGCAAGAAAACCATGGAGAGAATAACCCAGCTGTTGTGTTAGATTAGACATAGACATCGTGCCGTCGCTCAACAAAACGTAGAGTTGCGAAACTTTTTTAAACCTAAACTGCAATGTCGTACAACCCGCAAAGCCTAGAAAAATAAGTCTCTTTAAAGTCTCATTTTGAGCATGTTTATAAATGATTCTATTTATGCCAAGACTGAGCCCATTCCCTTAGCAGACGGTATCTTCGGCAACACCCCCGATGCGTAAACTAGTTCCAGCGCTTAACAGAAATTCTGTCGTTTCGGGTCTTCACAAGCATTCCAGAACAAGGAGTCCTTCCACTGTATACATAATTATCGACATTTGTGACCGCCTTGATCATGCGCTTGCTGATTTGCGCAATGTACATATGTTATATTATTAGGGCTTTGAGGCATACATAAGCTTATTGCAGGCATCACCTGCTCAACGCGCTTAATTTCTTGGCGGTTGTTGCAAAAAATGTCACGCCACACAAATTTATCATGATCATCATCTAAATCTACTAGGCTATTCAGTAACTTTGTAAGCGTGTGCGGCCGTATTAGAATTCACGATATAGCATGATGCGACCGTGTCAATTCGGTTGGTCGCTGCTACATCCACAATTTCCGTCTGAACTTCATATACAGTAGCAAAGAGCTATGTGGTTATCTTACGCATTAGCATTTTGAGCCCGGACGAGACCGTTGCAATTGTTCAATCCGATTCAGCGCTGGATTTTCTTACTATGAGACTTCCACACGACTCAGGCCCGTGCAAGCCCCCTGCCCTGTTTTTAATTAAACTGTACTGATATTGACACGGTCCGAAGGAAAGGCTCGACCCCGCTAGTGTTAAAACGAGCAGTATAAACTGCCATTTTTGCCGATATTGTGGCCTCTATATATAGATGCAGCAGATATTAACAGATAGATTTAGCTGTTCACGTTTAGCCCTGACGTTTTAGTTTTCCACGTCTGAATGTGTTCTCGCCGACTTACTCAACTTTCTCCTTAGTTTGCGAAAACATGTAGATTCCTGTCCGATATACAGTGAACTGCGTCTGTGCCTGATATGACAGGGAATGCTGCACTAAATGTTCGCTATATTGCCGTGACTCTCTATAATATCTCGAAACGGCCTCGCTTTAGGGGAAAGCCTAGATTAACTGCACCGGCCACTGTGTTGCTCAAATTTATCTTCCGCACTAGAAACAAATTATATCGAATATAATTTAAGACTCATGGAGCACTTGTTGGTTCCTTGATTGTATTAGACTTAGCAGAATGGTCCGATTGAATCTCTCGGATTCCCTGTATAGCTTCTATTTCAAGGCTAAAAGGTGGTGATAACATAGTTGAAACGGATAACAACTGAATCACTTTCGGCTATACCTTGTTTTTCAAATTACTGGATGCTAAATCATAAATAATTGTAGCCTTTAATGGTATCTGCTGCATAGAGTTTCATGTCTATATTATATTTAAATGTTGACGGTTATATTGACGGTTCGTATTTACTATAGTCTACCTAATACACCAGTCACTGGAGGCTGGCTGGCCTCAGGCCGCACCGTTATGAGAAACAGAGTCACAAATAGCTAAACTCGTTTCTGGTTTAATACAAGAAAATTATGGCCAACAAGTACTTCTGATCTAACAAATGCTATCATTTAACTAACTTCGGCCATGCTTTTCTGCACGAAAAAATCTGCAAGCTCTTAACAGCCGTCGTCAAATAGCATCGCAGTAAATTTGTTCCTCGGGCTTATTATCCAAAAATGTGGGCTTGTGTTTACTTTAGCTACGCTTCATCAAGTTTATTCGTTGGTAAAAACTTTTACCATGTTGTAGCACAGAAAGTAACACGTGTCATTTTTTCAGGAAGCAGGCGAAACACCCGCTTTCCCTTAACTCTGCCGTGAGTTAGCTAATTCACTGAAAGACAGTTGACCAGAAATCTTGATGCTGCCTAAAGTCTCTACCCTGATTGCTACGGTACGGTGACGTGCGACATTGTGGATTCAGGAAGCACAAGGTTCACGCCCACCTTTTGAGTAAAAATACATATTATTGTATTATTAAATAGGTCTAGGGCTATTTGATCTATATGGCCTTAAAAAACATTAATTGGCTAAAACAAACTTCTTGGGTTTCAAACTTGAAGAGATATGAAATGTTCAAGGCTTTAGTCGGTTAGCTTGTCGACTTTACAACTTTATGAGGCCATTGCATTTACTGACGTTAAGAAGCCTAATCGGCACAGTACACTGATTAGACAAAAAAAAAAAAAAAACTAACCAAACTCAGTTCACCGAAGACATGTTCCAAAATGTTTACATTAAAGAACACAGACACATTTTTTCTGAGAGCACAGAGCATACTTTGATACACGTCGAATATATATTAACTAAAATTTAGTTAAATGTAATTTTTTTAGAACCACTTCTGAAGACGCTAGTTTGGCTATTCAATAGCTGTAAGAGTTTAGGCTCTCCGGTCACTGCCAGACATTTTGTACCAAACATTTGAAATATATTTTCAGTTATTCAGCGCATGCGCAATAGCTGAAATCGATTAATGTGGTTGGACAACCGAATGCCAGCTTGCGCTCGCTATAATATACTTTCGAGTTGGCGAAGCCCCGTTTAGACCCGTTGAACTATCAAATATGTAAATAACATTTTTTCTTCTCGATGATATTTGTTTTTCGTAGCATAAATTCAGCCTAGCTGAGATGTTGACCGAAATAAGGCTCTCCAAGCAAAGGTAGCCCCAAAAGACAAAGGCAACAAATTCAGCAATTTTGTGTAATATACCATGCCCACCGAGACATGCAAATAACGTCTTTGAACTTCCTGGATTGCCATATTTGTACGTACGATACCCGTCTGTTGTTAAAACAGTCTGCGATACCAGTCCAAGTTTTACTATACGGATTTATAAAAGGTATGGCTGAAACCTAGATTAATCCGTCGGATGATAGCAGCAGCAGCAACAAAAATAAGTAAAAACAGACAGACTCAAAACCTTCGAAATTAAGGAGATCAGGTTTATCGAAAGGACTCCTTTACGTGACGTCCTTCATTGCTCCACACTTTTATGACAAAAACCCACGACGCAGACACATCCAGGCTTAAATTCTAACTAACCCCTAATATGCTTTCGCTGTTTTCCAAATCCGAACAAGCATAGCAGTATTCGAATAATAAGGTGGACAAGGCTCAGAGGGCGCTATGTCGCTGAATAGCATACTTAGTATTATCATTTTATGTTACGCTGCTCGATTGGAAGAAAAACATTGGCGGACGTTATAACATCAGTTAAGCATCGCTATAGACAGCGGCAGTAAGGGCCTAAGCAACTTCCTAGAAATCTTGCTTTCTTAGAAGGCAATCGGTCAACGATTGGCAGCAATACAATTAAATAAAAAGGTTTGCTTGGGAAAACCTAATGAATATACATACCCTGCGTATCAAATCCAACACCTCGTAATACTCCGAGTAAGTGGATTTAAAGCTTTAACATTTACCAAGAGATCTTATAAAGCTGTCCCTTAAATAAATCTTTCACGAAAGGCCTTAAAGGTGAGTAAGTTGGTTACTGTTGTACTAACTGTTCACTGGCGCACTTTCTATAATTTGGCAGAAGAGCTGGTTCCACGTAGAGGCGATCATTTAGCGCAATTTTATTATGTAATCTGGTACAACCTAAAGTATTGCTATGACTTATCCATCTTGTAAAACTCACTCAGGCACGACAGATCTATGGGACCTGTTCTGCAACGATGCCAGATTCCGTGCGTAAGAGATTGTCTGCTTAGTGACGGATTGAACAGTGCCGGCTCAGGTCCTAATCCTCTACCAATTTTTGACAAGCCATGTAAATTACCCTCAGCTTTCTCAGATGAGAGTTGGAATAATCTACTAAATGCATTTATTCAATAGCAGTTCTACAAACCGCACTGCCTTGTGCTCTTAAAGATTTTGCACTCGTTTTAAAATAGGTACTTATTAGGTTACTTATTTCCATACGAAATAAGCTAACGCTTGAGTGTCTGTAATACCGGATAAGGCAAACTGTTCTATGCAAGCAGACGAAGTTGACGTTCTAATAAAAAAAAAAAAAAAAGCTGTTTTGAGCAACTGTAACGATGTATGCACCTTTAAAATACGATCAGCCATAACTTGTATATAATGCACAGAACATACAGGTGGTGCTTTGAAGTTGTGTGTATCTATTTGCCAGATAAATCATTTATCGACGAAACGCAGCGCAAGAACGTATTTACTCAAGGGATCTGCAAACATATGCACAAGTTACCATATTCAAATAGATGTTTAAACTTTGATATTACATTACAGCAAATGCCACCATTTACGGAGTGCGACTGTTCGGCGGAATCTGTTTCGAGTACGCAAACCGCTTTGTTGATACGAACAATTAGCTACCTGGTAAAGGGGCTCACAAGCAAATTTCTCTGATGTCTTAATTCCGGTCAAATCGGAACGTAATGTTGCCGGAATCTGTCCAAGAAAATTGTGGACAAATGTTCTAGCTGTCCTAACTGAGTCCGTACCAAGTAAGAACAGCCTCTACGCAAAGTGCGCGCGTGTTAGTTCTTAACGCATAAACTCTTAAGGCTACAATTTGCAATTTATTTAGTTTATTAAAGGTTTTGGATTCGCCTAAAAATTGCGGCCAGTTATGGAATTTGTTTAGCAAATTATCTGGGACTGCGTTGTCGTAATCGGGCTGAAAAAAAATTAAAAAGCTCAGCTAGCTGAGATAACATTAAATAGCTAAATAGTTCACTTCAAAAATAAAACTAGGTGTTATGTGCTTTGAGCCCTTTAATGTGATAAACTGCAATTACTAAGGTAGGTATTTTTGAAACATGCACTAGCAATCACGTATTTGTATTCATCCAGGAGCTGATTAAGGCATCGGTGCCGTAAATATACGTGGACAACGAATACACTCATCACCAGAAACCGGTGCGTACTTTTGTAATCATAAATTTGTACTACAATGGGAATGATTGTGTTATCCAGACATTTTTAGGCACGGTTTCAACTCAAAAGAAACACTCGGCTCTTCATGGATGCATTATACGTTAGTATCTGTACGTACTTCTCTATCAATTAAAACAGCCTTTAAGATGTACTGTAAACGACGTGTTTGCTGGTAAAAATGTATCACTACAGAGACCCTTAGCCTTAAAGGATACACACAAAATTCTGTACGGATAAATCGATTTTACGAAGATTCAAATCATCGCGGAAATCGTAGCGTTTAGTTGAAGCGCTGAAGGTCTGAGAGACCTATTTCCCGTTCCCATTATATTTTTAACTTCTAAAGTTCCTTGCTATATTCTTAATCACATATGATTGTTATTGTTACCGGTAGTGCAGTAGTTGTGGCAGCACAAAAAAAGTGAAATCCACTAAAAAGTCAGGAACTACGTCCGCTTTGTGACAACTGCTTTGAAGGTTTACGTTTGATAAGCGTCTATAAGCCAGAAAAATCGCGCGAAACAACTGACACCTATGATGTCAAGCCAACTTCCGATCTTCTGCGTACCTTAAGGATACCACATTTTTATACTTGCATCTATTTTCATCTTTATTCCATATATTCCTGTGGGGTGCTACCGTAATGTTGGTTATAGCGATATGCCAATAAATAAAGAAAATGCGTTAATTATCAAACGCAGCCGCTGGATTATTTTAAATAATACAAAGTAAGCCAAAGTGAACCTTTTTTAGTAGTTACTTGAACCTACCATAATACATAGTTTTGGCCGGTACGGACATACGCTGCAGTATCATATGGAAATAGTATGGATTCTGTTCATCTTTCCAATAGGTAGGAGCTATTGGCACGATGGTACACTAATTCTTGTTGACGCTAAGTCTGCTATGGGAAGACAGGGACGTTCGGTGATGTGCCCACATTAAGGAAGTACGCCGTAATATTTTCTTACAGTAAATACTAAATAACACGCTGTTTAGGAGTGTGTTCAAGCAAATGGACCGTCATGCACCAAACGCAATTTTTATCCAATGAAAACAATTATGGTATCAAACAGCGATGATAAGGATAATTAAAACAACAATTTTTTAGGGATATTTCATTATTTCCATGAGCAATGTGATAGTTAAGGACGCGTTGGTCAGAAGCGGTACTTCAAAAACCTGCTACTGATATCCACCAGACACTAGCAATCCATAAAAACAGCAGCCTGTCACTCGTTATTATAAATGCATTGACACTTTTGAATACGTTCATAGGTGTCTAAATAATAACATTGACAGGCAATAACTTCTAGTCATCGTTAAAACTATTGTGAGAATACTCTTGTCTTTAAAGCTTTCTTTAAGTTCAACAATATAGATTAATACTCAACACAGCTCCTATGTAATCATCCGGATGTATAGTGTTTGCCTAAGCATTGTTTTGTTTGTGTGTGTTGAATCAACTTTAGTTGCAAAAGGCGATTACAACTGGGTCTGCCCTATTTGGCACTCTAGGCACGTTTCTTGCGCGGCGTCTCAGCGGAGGACGGGTACACACCCTCTATAACCCGTTTTAGGTAAGTAACACAAAACTTCAACAGTAGATAGATACAACAAATTGAGCCAGATTGAGGGTTTCGGTAGCAAGCGAAAGTTATACTAACAAATCGTTTTTGGATAATGTTTAACGTTGGCTTTGCAGGCGCGTATACATATGTAGAGTCCAGAGAGTTTTTCATTAGTATGACGGTGTGTTTTCTTACAACGTTTACAAAAGGGTTAAGCAACACTTGTCGTTCCCCAATCTAATTGTTCAATTTCCAATTCTCTAGATTTGTTCTTACATGTAAAATTCGGTCAGCTTTTTTTGCTAAGTATTCTATGAATATATGATATCTGCCTTGAGCAGAAGAAGACATCAACCGAGTGATGTAGTCAGATCGAATTCGCTACGGATTAATGAGAGAGAATTGCATGGCGGGCAGATATAGTTCATGTTTCCATTTTGATGCCGTAAATACGCTGGTCGAACATTGTACGTTCGACGTTCTCCATGGATTCTGTCCGACTCTTGTAGACACACAGATGGGCGTATGTATGTTCGTTGTGTACTTGCTAAAAATCAAAGTGTCGATTTTTAGACACTGTGGATTCAACAAGGGTAGTATCAAAATTACAGTGGGTGATCACTGTCTTTGGCACGATGTAGCGCTCTGCCCGAAAACTATAGCATCAACACGAATCAGTCTGTCAAGTGAAAATAAAAACATGGTCCAATTGCACAATCGTTATTATCGAGAGCATGCATGGTATAATCGCTCGTATCTACAAAACAAGAGCTTTTTGATCTAACATTTGAACTAGAAAAAATAATCAGTGGCAGCTTTTCGAGCGGGATATAACAAGTGGCAATGGGTAATTTGGATGGAATGATGTAAAAAGTGGCTCTGAAAGAAGTTTCATAAAATGATCATCTTCAAGTTGTAATTGTCCATTTCAATAAATGATAATTTTTACTAAAACAAATGAAATTCATATCGCTTTTGATCTCCCAT
>NW_019213723.1:326890-374050 GCF_002532875.2 Varroa jacobsoni
ATATAACCTTTTGATATTTTTGCTAAGACAAGTGATTTGAATAAGATCTGAATACATTACCATCGATATAAATGTCTATTTTAATTTTTGCCCATTAACAATTTCCAACTTGTTAGGTTGTTCTTAACGTAGAAAAATAGCCACTCCTACTCATACTTAACCGCAATGTATATATATTTGATGGTCGGTGAAGTACTGCCGGTTTTAGAGCCAAAATTAAAATATTTTTTATATTTTAAAACGATATTTCGATCAATGACATCCTGCTATTTTTTGGTAACGCCTTAATTCTATTTGCAAAACCTTGGTGGCTTCATGTGTCCATTCGAACTAAATACAGTACCATCAAAGGAGCTACGTGGAGATCCGGGCTATACGACCATACCACCTACCAAGGGCACCACTGAAGTTTTCTTCATTTTTTAAAATATGTATGATTGACGATGTATGTAGTCTGGAATTTTCATGGGTACTTCTTCTATTCAACTAGTTTCTGTGGATTTTCTTCAACGGCTTTTTAACAATGTCTGTCGCTGATAGCCACCAAAGGCGTAACATTACCTCCTTTGGCGTCCATTCGGACTTTGTCACGGGTTAGGGAGCTCTCATTCTCACTGAACATGATCTCATTCGCACATACTTGTCGTATGTGAGCTGCCGTTTATTGCCTATAATCAACCACTTTAGAAATGATTCGACTTAGCAGTCCGATGTTCTGCAGATTTGAATATGATCGAACCGAACGTCGAGCTTTTTTGTAGCCAGCTTTTTTAGTTTAATAGTTTAATTTCTGGGCGGGGTCTAACTATCGCAATCATTCCATGAACTTTTGTCCTGACTGGTCGACCACTATGAAAAACGTTTTTCATCTCGAAATTTCCGGACAAAATCACCTCAGTCAGTCAAAGCTGACGCAATAGTTTATGAGCTTAGGCAACATTCATCGTAAAACATTTATAAAATATATTAAATTCTACAGAAATTTCACTTAGCTTCAGGCCACTCTATCTGAAGTCTAAATAAAAATATCCTATTAATGTTAGCGCATCTACTATCTCAACTTTTAAATGATATCAACGCCTGACGGGACTCATATTATTCGTGATATGTGACTAAGGTGATGTAACCAGGGAAACTGTCAATACTTTTTCGGCAATGAACTTTTGCGTTAATATGCGAATCCTTCCAGTCCACCAACGGCAAACTGAAAAAAAAAACATTTATATTTAAACACACTATTGATAATAACAATTAACTTACGAGGCGATGTTCAGTACTACAGGTTCAGGCCGAAGGTAACGCTATCAGAATACAGAAAAATACTACGAAACATCCGAAGTGATTTCCACCTTCCGCGAGGGTTATCTAGTAAGTAACAGGTTTATTGTTTAGTTCATTTAGATTTTTAGTATATTACAGTTTACATGATGAGTATAACACTGCAGACTCTGTTCTTATATTAGGCAACTACCGTTATGGGTTCTTAACAAACCATACTACATTACATTAAACTGCAATCTTTAGAAATCTGGAGATGTTAATAAAAAATCAAATCAATGAATTTTGGTAAAACTCACAGATTTACATGAAGCTCTGTTACATTCATACTCGATAACTATTCAGTGTAGTCTCTAGGGTTCAAGGGACCGAAAGATTATTTTTAGCCATTTTTGTATAACTCCAAAAACACATAGTTTTTTGATTCTTTTTTTCTTATATTTTTATATAACATTTAATAGATATATTACATAACAGTAAAATTGCAGTAGTTTCCGTAAACGCAATATAGCGAAGATCTAGAATTTAACGTTGGCATAATTTTATAGACCACTATGCACTCGGATCTCTGTTTCTGCTGTTGTTTGTGTAGGGTAAATGAAAGAACTTCAGTTCTTCAATGGAGAGCGGAGCCGGAGTGTCTCCCATTAGGTCCCGACCTTCACTAGTCTTCGGAAAGGCTATCACATCTCGGATAGTTGGTGCCCTACATAAAATTGCTAGTAAACGATCCAAGCCAATCGCGAACCCGCCGTGAGGTGGTGCGCCCATTGCTAAAGCCTTTTGTAAAAGCAACAATAGAGCAATCAGGCAAATAATTAGATACTATGAAAATATCTACCTATGATTTTTCATAAACAGCAATACTTATATGCTCGTCAAGTTTCATTAAAAGTACATTCAAGTCTTTAAATCAACGGAAATCGTTGACATCGCGAAATGTCCTTTGTTTGTAATTGGCTGTATATCTGCCGAGCCAACAATAGAATATAATTTGGGCTTAAGATAAACTCTGCAACGTTTCTTTACAATTAAACAGTGCTTGCCATATTCATCAGTTTCCGAACACGACATAGCATTCTGTTTGCGGGCCAACCTGATAAGAAGACAAAGCTGAATTTCACCACTCTTATAAAACTTCACAAACGAGATAGTTAGTAAACAATAATACCGCCAGAAACTCTATAAATAGCATAGAATGCACGACATACCTCTAGTAGATGCTTCAGCTGTAACGTGTCAATGCAAAGAATATCCTTCAGAATAGTCCTGCAAGATTTTAGCGAGGAGTAGAATCAGAACAATGTTTTTTGGCTGGCTCAAGATGCAGTATTCACTTATTCTACAATGCCCACGGCAGCTGCAATGTATGTGAGGCCTACGCTGACTAGCTAGTGTGTACATAGATCAGTCAGATCAATGTTATTCAGGAATAAAATGTAAAGGTGGTTAGAAAATAATGGCAAGAACCGTTAAAAAAGTACCTGTAAGTGCAGATGAGTAATGAGTTTTCGTCACCGTTTTCAAATCATTCATTCCGATTTGGAATATAATTATTATACGTTGAAGAAGGATCTTACTGCACTTACCGGCAGCGACCTTGTGCGCTCATATAATCTTGGAACTGGACAAGGATTGCTAACTATGTTTCATAGAAGTCACTTTATGGAAACTCCTGCGAACTACACACGAGCATACAAGATTGCTTACGTTTGCATTGCCGAATCATGAATTCGAATGGATCCGCCTCCTATTTCCCAGCCGTTGAGGATGAGGTCGAAGTGCTGACCTCGAACCTTCTCTGGATCCGTATTAAGTAGTGGTAAGTCCTCAGTTACTGGAGCCGTAAATGGATGATGGTTAGAAACAAAAGTCCCGTGATCCTCTTTGGCGAACAGCGGAAAGTCGACCACCCACAAAAACTGGTAATCTGTTAATATAATATAATAATAAAATAAACATCCGAACAATATTATCCTGTTAAGTTAATGTTTCAAGTTTTTCAAGCACTGCTTGATCATCGTAACAGCATGTTGAAGCCGTCAAAAATACTGCGGTGATACTTTTTGCGTTTGCGAAACGAATCAGTTTGACACTGATTGATAGGATAAATCAGAATGAAAAATTTCTAACGTGCACCTTCGTATACTTTTATTTGAAGATGTTCACTGTTTCGCGGTAACAACGTTGAGTAACGTAATGTAGTCTGTTGCACTGCATTCTACTGAAAAGGTATTGTGTATTATAGCGATGGGCTCGAAAGTTTCTAGTAAATTAGCTATACAAAAACGAGATTTCTACCAAATATTCCACTAAAACGAAAAATTTTGCTCCATTTGTGATGTCAGTATGCATTGTCATCTCACCTGGTTTACCACTCTCGAATATCCCACTAAGTTGAGCTAAATCAGTTCGTACTTTCCCAAGAGTCCGCTGAACCGCAAGTTTTTCACCCCACGCTACAATGATTAAGTCACCAGGCGATAATCGAGCTTTTAGTTCAGCTTCTGCGGCGTTCCTTGCTAGAGAGTCGGGTATGCCTTGCTCATCGACAGATATTCTGACCACTGCACGGATAATAGTAAGTCAGAAGCAAATTTGTGCGATGTTAATCATAGAGACGGTACAGAAAGGCAATCTACTGTGAAATTTTTATTGAGTCTATACCGAGACGAAAAGTGATCAACCTGATTTCATGTAGTAGCAGTGGAATAGCTGGTTTCGCAAAAATAAAAGAAGACGTACCAGCACACCTTCCGAATTTCTTGCTCGCTTCTCTCCAATTCTCCACGAACTGCTTTTTCACCTGACCATGTCCGCCTGGCCAACGGATCATTTTTACGGCGTGGTCCTCTTTGGCGACGCTTGGGAAACCTGATTAGAAATAAAAGCTGAAAAGGTCATTGATTGGAAAATCACCAAAATTCAGCCCTAAAAAGGCAGGACAATAAGAACTTATGAGGAAGCTCAATGTTTTCAATTTTTTGGCTCCTTATACAAATTAAATTGACAATTTAAAGAGATTATAAATGTGCTTCTATTTAACCTATTTTAGACGCTTGTTAAATAATAACGCATCGTTTTTTTTCTCTATCTTATTAAATTAGCGTACTAAAATTTTCCTGGAATTTGTTTAACAGGGTTATAATGTTCCACAAACCGTGTTTTACAAGCCCAGGGAAGAGTGTTTCAGCATCCTCAAGCACGAAACCGTACCGAATATCTGGCTTGTCCGTCCCGTACTTGCGCATGGCGTCGCTAATAGGAAATACACAACGCATTTTCAATTTATACCAACGCAACGCCGTTTGTAGACGTTTGACTATTTCGGTATAATGAACTATAAGCAATGAAGGTAAACGAAAAGTTATTTTAAATGCAGCGGCGCAATCCATTGTTTTAGATTACCTTCGGGATCTTATCGCTGAGCTACATATTGAAACCAGCCTTTAATGACTTTATTGATGCCTTGCTTGCTGTAATACCAATCATCCGTAAACCGTGTTTCCTAAATCTGATAATCCTTCCAACCTGGCTTATCAGTTTGCCGTCATTTAGAGTCATGTTGTCTGAGAGCCATGGCCGTACGAAAAGTAGCATGGAATGAAGATGATGCCATTAAATTGGCTGTATATACTTCCTGTAATTGCCCGGTTCTATTCGAATTGGCCACCCATAAGAGTTAAAGGAAAAACGATTGCATGGGCCAAAGAAGACAAATCAAGAAATGCTCAACTTCAAAGGAACGGGATTTGTTGTATATGCCGAATTCATATAAGAAGCAAGCGCTTAACCATCTTCTTTAACATAAAAAGTATCTATATTAATAAACGTGGCAGGTCTGGCACTTTGCCTAAATAGCATAGAACAAAATGATGAATAGAATGGAATTATTAAGCTAATCAATTTCATATCAACTCAAATACATTTTACCTATGTGTAATGACTGGAAAGCGATCTTCAGTGGGAAGAGGCCTCGGCCACACAGATCGGACGAGCTGTTCTACGGCTCTCATCACATCCTGCATCGTCACGAAAGACATTTCGAGATCGATTTGGGTGAACTCCGGTTGTCGATCAGGCCGGCCGCCTTCGTCACGATAGCACCGAGCAATCTAAAGAAAATATGAATAATTTGGTTACCAACTATAACTCAACTTAATTTTGGCATAATGGGTCAGACTTACTTCATCTAGACGTATTTTAGGTGCAAAGATGCTGAACAAAATTCTTGTAACTTCTATTCGGTAACGAGTTTAACAGATGGGCACAGCGACGCAAACATTCCGACATAATTCATTTCACGCATACATACAGTCATAACGACAAAATTAGCAGCTTATATATCTGGTTCCATAATAATTATCTACCTGAAAGTATCTGTCGACACCTCCGACCATTAGCAGCTGCTTGAACTGCTGGGGACTTTGTGTGAGCGAGTAAAACTGGCCGGGATACGAGTGGCATGCGACCGGAAACTCTTTTGATCCTCCCGGTGTACTACGGAAGAGTGTCGGAGTCTCTACCTGTATTACGAGAATTTCGAAACGTGGGTAAACGATAAAAAACACTCCATCAGATTTTTTTCAATTATCGCTAAATATTATTGCCGAATACACTATTGTATGGCATATTTATATATGATAAAAAAACGCGTTGAATTTCTAGTGTCGCATGTTGATTAAACACCGGATTGTAAAAGCGTTACCGAACTAAGTTCCTTGAGAATCTTCAACTAAATGATCTCTGTATTTGTATATTCAGTATGTTCTAACTTAAGACTGTTCTTCTAGTTACCTCACAGAAGCCAAGCTTTTCAACGAGATGTCTTCGTACAGCATGTGTAAACTGCGACCGCTGTCTTAGATTTGATTGCATTTGTTGATGACGAAGGTCGAGAAACCTGTAGAATAGGCCCCTGCTAGCACATCAGACTGTACATTTTCCTTTGAGAAGGTCCCTCAGTTTACGAATAATAGTTGCAGTGTTATCGCTCTGATATAATATATACCATCCGAGTGTTGCGTGCTAGTTTTATTCAATTTTTTTCGCATCGAACGCTACCCGAATGGCTAAAGAAATGCGCAGACTTTCAAGTCCGATTTTATCAACTCCTAAACAATCAGGCTTTTCATATTTCTTTTATAGTGTAGGATGAATACCATATTTCTTTATCGCGGAAATCAATGCTATCTGTACGTAGTGATTCACTGGATATATAAAATCAAACCGGCATAATGGAAATACCTCATCTGCAGAGAAATAGTAAATCGCATGTGACTATTGCTCAAACTTACAAACGCAATCTCATAATGCCACTTAAGTGTAGAGAGGCACTCAACTTGTAACGGTTCCTTAAAAACATCGTGTAAGCGCTAAACTGGCTTTACTTTACCGGTATTGTAATCGAAGAGCCTCGCTCTTTTTTTGATACTCGCGCGGAATAAATGGTAGACCTTGTGCATTGTTCAGTACCGTAATCTGCTCAGCCAGTACCTCTATTTCTCCCGTAGACGTATTTTGAATCGCCTGGCTTTCAGGACGGCGCCGCACCTGCCAAGTATTTTGATTCATAGATCGTTGACCTTTCGGTAAATTCTTCCGTTCCTCTATCGAAATTGGAAAGCTTGTGTTTGACCTATCGCGTGTGTTGTACTGGACCAAACAGATTCAATGAACCGCATCCCTATTCTGGAGCGTCCAACCAAGCTATCATCATACCTGGTTATGTCTAGTGGCGCAAACAAAGGGAATTGAATTTACCAAGCACGTTCATCAGTGATGGAATGGTGAACGGTGGAACTACCGATCCTAGTAACCTACTCCCACTTCGCTTACTGAATTTCGTCAAACAAATTCTGAGACAGAATATAAATATCTGTATTACAAGTCAGGGCATTTGACATTATTTATTCACTTGATAAAAATACCATGGTTATCAAAATATTATTACTGCTACTACGCAAGATGCTTGTGAATATCAACTAGCAATGATAAAGTGTGCAGAATATTTTCACATACCACTCCTTCCACCTGTATCACACTCTCGAGGCCAAGACTCTTTACGAGGTTGCTGTGAAGATCCTTATCGAATACAACCTTAGAAACAACAAAATTTTAAGCTATTAACGTGGACACTAAAAGAAACAAGCCTACTTTGTTCAATAGATTATATCGATTGGCCACATTAAAAAGTCTTGTGGAAGATAAAAATTTTGCATAAAATAAAAGCATAACTTTTGGTTCCTGTTGAACGAAAAGTCGATACTAATTCGAATAACAAATTTTGGCCAACTTCGTAATTGGGTTGTACCTGTGTAACCCCATAGCTGTCCCTTAGTAAAAGAAAAAACAGCCTCTTGAAGGAAACCCATCCGCAAAGGACCACGCGGCTACCCACATCGCTAGCACCCAGCTGACCGCAGGTATGACTTCGTCCTAGAGACACGAAATGCATAAAACATAGCATCAGGACCTTCGTTTCTTAAGAAAAGAAACTTCTTAAATTCGATCACCAGTTGCAATAATATTTTTATATCAATTTCATGTGCCGTGGTAGACAAACTTGATTATTTTTGAGCGCAATTTTGCCTCGATAAGTTCTTCTTTCAAAGACTTACCTGTGAAGTCATTTAAACCAGGCGCATATTCAGCATATGTTCTACTTTCTGTTGCTTTTGCGCCGCTTGAGCTCGTCAAATCATTTCGGGTACTGAAAAACGTTAAAATGCACGGCTGAGAAAACTAAACTGCAATTACGATATATGAATCTGTACTCGGTATTATATTTATTTATTTTCTTATTTTTGGGTGATATCAATGGGGCAATTTATGAACGTTTTGGCGAGATGCGACATACGTAGAAGTGATTTTCATATTGAGAAATAAGATTACATTTTATTTCAGAGTAAAAATTTAAAGTAACGCCTAAACAAGAATTAGAAGCTAAGTCATTACGTTAGATATAGCAGGATTAAATTCAAATAGCTCATATTACTTCTCGATAGCTCTTTCGTGAGCAGCCTTATCTTGAGACGTTGTTCGAATATGACGAACGAATTCTACGACGATTTTGCTTGACGTCTGACGAGTCCGAAGACCCAACATAGGCCAGATACGCCTCATTGTCTGCTGTAGCGACATTGTAAAAGACCGACGAAACTGTACTTGAACACGTTATTCCAGAAATGACAGCAATATGTCAAAAAGCTGCTACCCAATAATTCTTCTTCTGTAACACATCATACAATAATAATAATAAGTCACAGGCTAAGATGGCTTAGAAAAGTTCACATCTCTTTGTGCGTTACCATAGAAACTACAGACAGCTACTAACGACCATCGCAAGTAAATCTCAGATATTACCAAGAAATTTTTACTCGGATATGCTACTTAGCAATTTAGACCTATTGCAAAGAAAGAGGAAGGCCCAGTTATACTTTTTTAGTACATTTTTAACTACAGTTTGAAGTAATTTGAAGAAATAGACAAGGCAGCTATGTCTTTAGCTGAAACAGCCAACAATCGTTAGTCTCACAATGCGAAATATATTGTATATATAAAGAGATCGCTGGCTCAACCCTGTCACTGACATATACTACACGACCCAATTAGCTAAATAAAAGGATTCCGAAAACCCACTGTGAACGTCATAGGCTAGTCCAAGCTAAAGAGCCACCTCACAGAAAATGTAGTAATAAACTATCATTAACGATCCTGATATAAGCCGGCACTCACATGGTTTCATTGCTTCCACCAGGTAAGAGCATGCTGATGTGACCATTTGCGAATCTAACAAATGCATGATCATATAATTGAACCAGTTTCCTTAGCGTTGTAGATTGCAATAGTTACAATGCACAGAAACTCTTTTTATTAAAATCAATAAACAAAAAGGAGTCCTTCACATGATTGGCGGTACGCGACTGTCTTCACTATTCGATTTGCAGTCGACACAGATGGAGAGCGCTGGGTGATGCAGGGACGACTAGATATAAAAATGTTTGGCAAAGTCTGTTTTTGCGGTGCTGTTGATGATCTGTGCTGACTTCATTGTCGTAATTTGACTGCTTGGTAGACTGGGACGGTGCATAGGTTCTAAATAGAGATGCTATTTTTCCCGAGAATAGCAAGAAGCGTTAAAAACAGCCTTTACATATCTTGCTATTCATTTGCTGCAGACTAAATGTAAAAGACTTAGCATCAGAGTTAGTCACAAATGCTTTATGGGAATAATCAATTTTACTTAAAGAATGATAGCAAAGCTTGCTCTGGATTCGTTAGACGACCGAATTCGTACATGGTTTGAAATTACAAATCATATGTAAAAATATGTAAACTAAAAATATTTTGCTACTTAGCTGACCTATAAATAGATCCATGTAAATAACTAATGACTACGAATAATATCTTATTATAAGAATAATTATTAATATTTAAAAAAAAAGTTCACCTGCTGATCTTACTCGAATGTGTTTTAAAACTGGACGCAAACAAAAAGAGCGGTAATCTATTTCACCTACCGTACAAAGCAGTAATGATCCGTTTAAAATTCTCATCGGTCCTGTCCTAAGCCAAGAAAGGGAGTTACACTGAAACGTTTGAAATAACTATTTGCAAAAATATTGTGCTGAATATAGAATTTATATTTGAACAACCAATTTTTATGAAGCTCAAAAGCCATCTTTATCCAATATAAAATCCACAAAAGGATAATCAACTGTTTCTAGTATGATAATAGAACATAAGGTGACTTATTTTGTTATCCACGCTTTCCTTCGGTCTGAAGGCAGTATACGTTTCTTTCATCGATAATTTGCCCGTGAATGAGAGCAAAGAGCGTTGTGTGGGATTTTTGTACGTGTTCCCAAATAGAAATATCAAGATCACCGAAATAATTAGGTTACAAAAAAAAAGAAGGATTACACTAGCTTAACGGTATAGATTGGATACATTTAATCCAATAATGTAGTCTTTCTAAATATGAATAGAGTCTGCCGCTTTCAGCTGGAATACATAGATCCTGGTAGCAAAGTGCACAAGTGCACATGAAAGCTCATAGTAAATTGTTTTTGTTTTTCAGTCTATACATATCGTGTCTAACGGACTAAATTTTCACGTCAAGCCGTGCATGCCAAACATGACAGTTGTTGTTTTACAGAGAATTTATTAGAGAAAGTGCAAATATATAATATGAAGCAATTCTTATATGCAGTACTTGAAAACAACTGGTGGTATAGCCAAACAAAAAATAGAATTATGCGGCTGAAACTAATTACTACAGTTACTTATCTTTGAGACACTGTCGGTTCGAGAAGACACCCTTATCGTTAGCCCGTATGGCTCCATCAGTGGAGTTTGATGGGCCGGAGGTGAAACTTAACAGGCCGTTAATGCTTTCGAAAGAAGAAATCAGTAATTCAATAGAACTGAAAAATTATGCCTTTCTTTCTGGAAACAGCTAAAATTATGGCTAAAAAACCGACACTTCATAGCCATTCACTGCCAAATCGGGTAGATCACGTATTATGATTTGTCTACCATATATCTAAAAGGATTCTACTGCATAGTGTAAAGTCGATTGTTGGCTCCGGGTACTGCCACACTTATGACATATTACGTGAGAAGAAAAGAGGAAAAGTAAGTTATGCTCTGAGGCCACTTAATTCTTTAAATTTCTAAATTTACCATCGACGCTATTCGGTGTCATATATGCTTGAACAACAGCCCTAGAATAAGCATGTAACATTCTTACCGAAATAATTTTTATAGGGTGCAACATGTTTTTAGTTTCTCTTCGAAAATATTGCTTTGATAGAGTTTTATCGCTAATACTTTGGCAGAAAAAGGTGCTTATTTTGCTTCTTTCTAGTTCAACAAAAGTCCGATGAAAATTTGCGAAAAAAATCGTTGTCCTTTCATGCATCTTAATTTTTTCAGGATCGGTCAGAGAAAAAATCCAATAACGCGAATTGAATCAAACCTGTGAACCGAAAAACTCCGAACTTTAACAGTATTGAAATTTAAAATTAACGTTCTCTTACTATAGAACAACGGAGTGGCTCATATATCTCTTCTCCCATATAGGTCCACCTTCCCTTCTTTTTTGCTGAGCCCATTATGTTGATAATACGCAACTTTACAGCCCAAATGCATTCAATACGAAACACTTAATTTTTTCCAGGCAGTATTTTAACTTAGTGATTAACTTTTATTCTTTTTACTTTCTTCGAATAATCACATTTTTTCACCTCTCGAATTGTACATCGCCATCTGTATTTCGACAGTCCCCTCATCACCTTTAGGACTCCTACTATACATTAATAATAGTTATAGCAAATACTCTTCTTAGTTCATCAATGACAATGGCACAGCCGGTGACAACATATAGTAACGGTGTAATTCAAAATTCCTCTGTTCTAGGCAATTGATTTCTATATGAAGAGCGAAAGGTGGTAGCAGCCCCTTACGCAAGTGATCCATCTCCTTTTCCATTAAGTAAGTTGTATAAAGCACACGATAAAAAAACAATCATGATTCTAACGGATCGTGTCTAGGGTATACATAGAATAATTACTTCAGACCTTTGTCAGCCATGTTTTCCCATAATTAGTTTTGTTGTCTCTGTTGTTGTTGTTGTCGTCGTCTCGAACTCGTATAGGGATTTCTCTTTTTGTCGGCATTCATTTTTATAATATTTTCGCATTTTTGATATCTTTTCTAACTTATCTCTACACGCGAGGAACAATGTTTTAGCCTAACTACTTCTTACATATGATTTAAATTAAACATTACAACAATATGGCCAGGTGTTGTTGTTGTGCACTTGTTCATGCACTGGTTTGATTTGTTGTTATTATTACTATCATAATCGATGTTTGTGAATTATCATAGCCTCGAACATTCACATATTTAAACATACTACTAGCTAAATTTTTGAAGTTTCTTTTTTGATCAACATCTTAAAGCTAATGTGAATTTGGCTTCTAACGTGAACATTTTTTTCCATTTCTGTAGCCGTCAGAGTCATTCATTAGCTTCTACTTTATCATGTTTCATGTTTCTATAATGTTTCTTATTATATTCTTTCTTATACGTTGGGCCCCCATTGTTAATAATGTATAATGCAACTAAGCTAACGTTTTATGAACCTTACAGATGCATATATTCTATATACGATTAGGAAACTATAATGCAAAGCAATAATAATAATTATTGTTATTATTATTACTATTTTGCATTATAATAATATATAGTAGTCATATAATCGTTTAGTTACCTTTTTCCAGTAAGAATTAGTAATAATGGTGGGCATAACGCAGTAAAATAGAGTAGCAATAACGATAAAGCTCGTAATAACAAGTCCCACGTTGATAAAACAATTTCATTCAGTGTTGTTTCTACTGTTCTAGTATCTTCCGTCGGCTATTTACCGTCAAGTTTCTTTTCGAAACTGTTAGGTGGCCAAGTCGCCTCATATTATATTACGCACAGATCGTATTCAAATTCCCACTAGAGAAATTTTGGCTTGCCTCAACTTCCAACAGTGAATGAAAAATCTCTCATGATTTTCAAAACGCAGTCCTGTAGATCATCATTGATTTAATGAATGGCATCTTGTAACGTTTTTACAGCTCAGCACACGACAAATTTAACTTTCTAAAGGTCAACGTTTGGATCCAATGGTAAATTGAGCTTTTATTTTGATTTGATGTTGGTCTATGTGTTGGTTTTTAATATAATATATAATAATATAAATTAGAAGACAGCGTTGAGAAAGTTCATGGGGTAATGTTTTTTCTCGCTAATTTTTTTTAAAGGGACAGGGAGGCTGATCATAATCTATAGCACGCTAGCTACGTGGATCATTACTAAAGTTAAGATGCGCCTAAATTTCACGCCTAATCAGAGCAAACAACCAAGTGTAAAAACGACAAACAAAAACCTTGAAAAAATAAACAATAAACCTAACAACCTTGCGTTAATTTCACAGAAAAGTGATTAGGAAGAATGCGTAAAAGGAGGAGGTCGAAAGACGTGTCGTCTGCTAGGACGATAACGGCAGGAATCCACTGTTCAGATTACTTCAAAATGCGCGGTCAATCGTTAACAGCAGCCAACTGTTGTCGGGCAATCGGGCATCACATCACATTTAAACACTGAGCCCTCAGAAAACCGATCTTCGTGTACCAGCCACTTGTCATTTGACGCACACGTGTTTCGCTAATATCATTATTTTTAATAATCGTCGTAATCTTCGCTTCTTCCATTCAATCTCATCACCCTGGCGAGTTTTACCTCTGCCTGACTAGTGTTCGAGAATCTTTGGCGCACCGCATTTTCATGTCGTAAAAAAGGTCAAGGCCCACCCAAATTTTGTCGCCTCACTACTGGAGAACGTTAGCTTATCATAACAATCGCTGTTCACGACTTTATCAGATCTTTTACGGTCATCGTTTTAACTATCGCTTCATCTGATTATTTTATCAAGATCTCTTACTTCTGGTGTTCTTCAATATAAAGCGATTTCCATAGTGATTTTGAACCGCGCATATTCGTTTCTAGCTTTTCGTTGTTTAGCAGTTTAAATTACTGGTTGGTCGTTCAGTTATCTCTCTCTTATCTTCATATGAATAAGCTGACCTATTACAGCCCGATCACATGTTTCTTTTTCGTTTTCGCAAATGTGTATTATTATCGAAAATCTGTTATGATGTATTATACCGACGTGAGATACGATTCGTAGCTAGTAAATCCTCGCGCAAATAAACTGCAAATTGTGCGCCATGGTCGTTCAGTCTTTGAGCCCAAAGATCCATGCGAGTTGAGTTTTCGCACCTGTATCACTGAGTGTGTCGATAAGCCAGAAAAACCACCTTCTCTTTGATACTGTCATGGAACACAAATAGATTATGCAGCAGCTAAGCATTCAAGACGTTTCTGAAATTGACATACGCTATTAGTACCTTGCGCCAACACTGCATACTGCATTTCTGTAGCAGGCGCACATCGTCGATAGAAGCCCCGTGTAAAGAAGAGACTGCGCGGCACGTTGCCAACGTTCTAAATTGCGTTCGATAATGAGTCAACGTATTTTGCACATCTTCTCGCAATATCGTGACGCACCACTGTCGTAGTGTTCAAATAAAATGCTTTCGAACGCTTCCATATATTATTCGGATTAATTTCATTCTTTCGAATTCTATTAGAGATGATAATACTAATAACAGTAATGATCGTACCTTGTGGTAATGGTAAACATAAAAAGATCGACATGCCAGCGGTCCGGTAGGCAATAAACACATGTAAAGAATATGATGGACAGATTAAAGCACACGTTTTTGCAGAATGTTTCATGTATCGCACGTCGGATTGCTGTTGGATTGGGTCAACGTCCGCAGAGGCCGCAACGTCCAGGCCTACATACGCGCGCTAGCCAGCACGAGTTAAAAGAAAAGAAATTTCCCACAATATTATAACTGTTGCTCATTAATCGTTAGAATGTACAAAGTAGATATGCTCATATCTTATTGCTTTTCGCACTGTTTCTGCTGCTGCTGTGCAGAATAGAGGCCAGGGAAAGTTTAAGCGGGGTTGCTATGCAAAAAACTACCGCTCTCTCCGTTCAATGTTCCACGCCATTAAAGCGAGAAGTTCGTAATTTGCTTAAGTAGACAGAATATGCTCAAGTAACTTTTCAGTCGCACTTCACACGTCACTTAATTTTGCATTGCAGGGTTTTAATGGCCTTAGTTAATCGTTCTTTTGTTTCTACAAATTCGTCTGATGTAAGAATTTACCATCTAGCTGCCATTTCCACTCTGCCGATCAAAAGAAAAGGTAGTCAGAATGAAATTCTATTGAACACACGGAGCAGCCGAAAAACACAAGACACCGAAAGTTGCTTCCAGCGTGATCGTCTTGTAGAGCATATCGACACCGGACAGAACGATAACGACTGGAGACACTACATCATCAGCATGTCCCTCGTTCACATGTTGCTCATCGAACGACTGCCGACAGCAGAATGTCAGTAGTGAATAGATAAACTGACAGAATGTACAAGTTAATTTGCGCGTTTCGCACCTTCGCACGGTTACCGATGCCGATGCTGCTGATTCAGCAAAACCAATGAACTTTTACTGCAGCTATTATTCATGCAAATGCGATTCAGAGTAAAAATTGCGAAGTTCATGCTTGGATATTTGTACGACTATAAAACACTATATTGTTACTGTCGATGTAATTATCGTAAGCGTTTGACCCATGAACCGCTTCCTTGTACCATTGGGTCCAGTGAGCTCAAATCGTTTCGCTGTTATATATATATATATATATATATATATATATATATATAGATCTAAGCTATTTGTTTGGCTTTTTTATATGAAGACTGTTGGTGTCCCAGATGTTTATAATGTTAACGCGCAGTAGCCTTATCGTAGAGTCTGTTCCACTTTCCATCCTCTGCATTGCCAGTCTGATACGTTAAGATTTGTCTTTTTTTTTTATTAAGATTTTTGTCTGTTCACCTTCCTTTCTAGATATCTCTGTCTCTCTACTGAGCCTTGAGTATCTGTTGAGTGTTCGTCCATGTTCTCTGATAAAGACGTGCGATACGGAACCCGTCGGATAGAGCGAAAAGTAATGCAATCGCAGTAACTGCATGTAATGGTTTTAATCATTATAGCACAAAGAATGCGCCAGCTGAACACGTTGCAGAGATTATGCCATCACTGGCGACGTCTTATGCCATATGATTATTATGCTGCCCTCTGTCGCTGTTATTATGCATGCACAAAATCGCTGCAAATGTTGCTTTTGTGCCGATGCTAAATCAATATAGAGCTAACTATATCGTTATGAAGTATTATTAATGACTGCAATGTTTCGTCGAAGTAGTCGTTGCAGGAGTAATAGTAGTTGCAGTAGTAGTAGCAGCAAATACATGCAAGAAACGTTTTTTCCGAGTTCCTTTCCAAAGAGGAATAGGAGGCTCGTGACACCCATCCAGGATCGTCAGTGAAAAAAGAACCGATTAACAGACGACAAACCGCACACGAAAACAACCGAATTCAATAGGAGAGAAGCGCGCTACCGACTTAGACCGAGATTTAAAGCGAGAAACGTGTCTCGGTTCCGTCGGCAAGCATTAAAATGACAAACTTGTTGGTGGGCCATACAAGGCGAGCCATCTTCAGTGGATTGCTTTGCGCCGATTCAGGCGGCGGTGGTGCGTTACATGTTCGCAGGCATTTTGTTTGCGCGTTGCCTAGTCCAAACAAGCCGGAGGCCGTCTGCCAGAACGACAGCTTGTTGTCTCCAGCCGAATACGATGCCAGGTATTTGCCTTCGGGCGAGAATGCGCATGCCGTCACAGGGTTGGCATGCGCTGGAATTGTTTGACAGCGCGCTGCCTTAAGTTCGTATAAGGCAATGTTGCCGGTACGCGCACCGACAGCGATCCGGCGAGTAGCCCCACAGTGCGTAACGTTGTGAAAGCGGCATAGCGGTGGGAACAGCTCGTTAAGCCCGCGCATTTTCAGCTGTGATGCGTCAAGGCAGTGCAGCACAATATCCATTACTTCGACCAGCATATCGTGGACGTCGCCCTGTGAGCGCTCAATGAGCATTTCGACCACACGCAAAATTTCAGGCTTGGCTCGGTGAAGCACCGTCTGCGATAATGTTGTGGGCAGCGTCTGGGCGTTCTGCGCCAGGGCGTTGTAGCGGTGCACTTCTTTAGCTAGCGTCGCTATAAAAGCCGGAGGCCGTGCTAACGCTATCAGCGATAGAGAATAACGCGCCGACCGACATGAGTCAGCCGGAGGCGTTAACGGTAAACCATAAAACATCGTCGGCACGAGCCGATCCGACTTGCAGCACAGATCCAGCAAACCGATCAGTACGCGGGTGACGTCGAGATGGCTTTCCCACACGGTGAATCCGCGTCCGATCAGGTCGATGGCGGCACGTCGCAAAGACGTATGCGCGGGCAACTGATTGCTTGGCGGACTGAGTAGCAAATAACTGAGCGCCTGAGCCGTGTGTCGCGTGAGGGAAACTTCTCTCGAAGAAGGCGGTACAGTTCGTCGTTCGAGTTCCAAGCTGCCGTATGTCGCTCCGATGACGGCTAGGAGAACGACAGCTGTTGATTGTTTACGTTTAGCTTCTGTCACAGCTGACAGAAGTTTCATTCTGTCCTCGGCAAACTCATCGTCATCCGACTCTTCGGCATCCTCCTGTGTTACACCTCCACTGGCGGCGCCCATTGGTCCACCAGCAGCTGGTTGCTGTTGTTGGTGCTGGGCAAGTGGAGCGCCTCCCGGGTGGCCAGGTTGTCCAGGCAAAGGCGGAAGTTGATGCTCGCCATAGTTTGGAAGAAAGAGTGACCATGATTCTATGACCTTCCGTCGACCTTCGCTTCCGATGCTCCGGAGTTCGGCCAGCAGCAGCGCCTGCGCTGCCTCCCGAACCTCAAGGCACCGGTCTTGCCAGCGTCTGGCCAACATCTCAAGTTGTGGCCGCTTGTAGTAGCTGCTCTTGACTAGCTCTGGAAGGAGAACACAATGGTGAGTTGCGAGCTTGCTCCAGCTCTCTTTAATAAGTTCCTGTTGATTGTTCGCTGCCTGAGTAGCCTCCCGAAAGGGCTCAGAGCCAACTCGGCTGTCGGCACGACTCAACTTTCGATTGAGTTTCCGTCGCCGCTCTTGTTCATCTATAAACGTCGCACTGTTCATAGACATGAGCGTGTTTGCGAGTGAAATCAGACTTAGTAAATGGTTTGTAGTGATGGCTTTAGCCATCTCCCAATGGCCACGTGCCGCAAAGCGTCTAGCTCGTTCTTCCTCTATGAGGATCTCTTTCCCGACCGCTAACGTTACAGAGCGCCCAGACTCGCTGAACTTGTTACCCGTAACATTGGCAGCCGCATCTGTCTGAAGTATTTTAGCCGGGTACAGTTTATACATATGTGTTGGCAGAAACAGCGCCATGTGCCCGCTGCGCGAAAGCAGGCCAAAATGTGCTGGCCTGATGGGTGAAAGCAGACCTAGCTTGGCCTGGCACATCTGATCCAGGCCGATGTCCAAGCCCCAAGCGTGCAGCTGCGAGAGAAGGAGCTGCGCCACCTGCATTGTTTGATTTGTTTCGGCGAACATAAAGCCACCCGGCTTCGATGCCGGCGACTCTTTATCGCCTTTGGCCTCGGGGGCGGCGGCTGCCTTAATGCCGACGCTCTCCGCGGTTGCTTGTGCAGTAGCTTGAATCTTAGATGCAGCGGACTCGGCGGTGTCCTTGACCTTCGCTATAAACCCAGCTAACTTCTTGTTGGCATCAGGCGACGATGCCAAACTGTAGTACTTGTCGTATTCCGTCTGATTTATTAGCCCATGGGATTCAAGTGTACCGGGCGTCATCTGTGCGTATTCTTCGCTTAACAACTGAACGATCAGTGCCTCGATATCAAAGAAGAACACATGACTATCTTGCTGTTGGCCACAGCTGCTACCGGTGAAACCGGATCCGGTAGCTGGTAGAGGCCCACCAGCCTGGCTGCTGCGCAGACCTTGAATGACAAGCGGGTGTGCGCGGAAGCGCAGCGTGGGGTCGTTTAATCGCTGGTTATGGGCCTCGAGCGTGTGATGTAGTTGGACGAGGCCACGCTGAGCAGCGTGCTTAATTGCCGCCATGTTACGATGTCGCAGACCGCGCAACAGATGTAGAGCCGGATTAGAGATCTTGTCACCAGTTGAGCTACTGGCATGCTCATCACATGCGCTTAGGATATCATCGGCCATCATGCCTTGCACAACCCGATCCAGGTGGCATGTCTCCATTTGCCAAACATACACTGATCCGTCGGAACAACCGACCACCATAAAATCGTCGAGTGGTCGCCACTTGATTGCTGTTACAGGAAATAGATGGCGCGATGCCAATAAAATACACTTGCGGTCCCGGAGATGAAGCAGAGCTACGGCGTGGTCAGCGGCTGTGCTACAAATGCACTGCAGTATACGTTGGTTGCACGTGTCGGGTGGCACCTGCAGTTGCGTAATTTCGCCCGAGTGTACCGAAAAACGATAGAGCATAGTTCCGCTGTAGAGGTCCCACAAACATACGGAGAAGTCGACCCCGCCTGACACCAGATGGGCAACGTCGTAGCGGGCGTTCACGTTGTGTGGGTAGAGCAATGCTGTCACTCGGCCCTGATGTCCCTCAAGGGTTAGCACACCGCGGCCCGCGCCTAACTGCCGCCCGCCCCAGAGCACCTGCGCCATCACACAGCGGATTACAGATATAATGACGATGGAGCCATCGGATCGGCCACACGCCAGCTGTCCCTGAATCGGTAAAAATGCACTGGCAGTAATGGCTGCATTGGGTTCGCCCGGAAGCTCGAGTCCGTCGAGCAAGCCGACCGGCGGTGGATTTAGCTGGTCCCAACTCGCCTGAAGCGATGTACTGTACGCTGGATGAATGAGCACAGGCTGCTCTCTCACATTGCTTAGTTCCGGAAGTTCATGCAGATGCCACCGGTAAATGGCGCCATTAGCGTCGCCCTGAATAAGGTACTTCTGCAGGGAACTCTTCGTAATTAGAAAATAATCTGTGGCCGGTGAATGAACGAGATTTGGCTCAGCTGTCGCCTGTAGCACAGAAATACATCGAGGCTTTTCGACATTGACAGTACGGAATTTGGCCGTTTCAGGCACCGCCTTCTGCGGGATCCGGTAGATATAGGCTTTGCCAGTGTTAGTCCACGAAATAACCACATCGACAGCCAGAAAACGGCCTCCGGTCCAACGTTCGCCATTGTAAGCTTCTTGTGAACAAAGATGAGAAAAATCACCAGCGTCGTAAACGTGCCACGCAAGCGGGCACACAATTAAAACGGTGCGTTGGTTATACATGCAGCATGAAAGGCATACGGCATGATAGCAGTCAATAGGCTTTGACTCGCCTTCAAAAAGGACCCGCCCTGTAGCAAGTGCTTCCGTTTCGTCTACACGCCACACCTAGAAGAAAATAAGAAAAGTGCAAAAATTAGAGAGATCTTTACAACTCCTCAACAAAGATTATAGGACAGAAATCTGAAAAAAAGCAGAAAGCAGAAATCGAATATAGCGCATATGATTCAGTAAGCTGTTGAAACTGACGCAAACCATGGTTTCACACAGCTGCATACGGTAAAGCATATTGGCATCGAGGACGTGCAGTTGTCATCATAGCTAACAGAAATTGTTTCACTGGCAACAACATTTCAAAATGGATTTTATTTCATATCGAAATCGCAGTTTGCTGTACGTGATGTAAAAGAGAAAAAACAACTAAACCCGTTTTATCACTCATATATGCTCACAGAATTTTGAGCACAAATGATTTCCAATGATCCGTCATTCAGTTGTTGATACGATGGGCTGCACCACGTCTTACTCCGTATAAACACATACCTTCATGTAGCCCGTAGAGCTAAGAGCCACCAAGATATCGTCATTGCGTTTGACGGGATGGATAATATCCATGGCCGCAATCCAGTCCGAATCCACCCGAGAACTCAGGGTGAAGAGTACTGAAAGACTGATAACGAAATAGAAAACTGTCAAGTAGGTTAACAGGTAAAAGAAATACGAGCATACGATTTGTTCGAAGTGTTTATAGAAGAAATGCTCGCTTGATAAAATTTATGAACAAGAACAAAATAGAAAAGATGCTTACCTGACCATATCCATAACAATTATCTCGGCGTAATGGCCACAGCAGAACAAACGAGGGATTTCCGAACCCGTTAAAGTGTAAGCCCGGATATCTGTGTGCACCTGAATAACAGGAATAATATTTTGGGATAGAAAACAAAATGTGCTAACTTCGACGTTATTCCTTTAATATCTTATACAATGAAAAGCTAGCACGCTTAAACATAAATGATGCAAATATTAGTTAATTACATTATTAACTTTAAACATTAATGATAATTATTATTATTGCTTCGGTTATACCTTCGAAAAGGTGCAATGAGTGATGTACCTACCTAGCTAAAGAATTACTTAAGGACACCGCTATGTTTTATCGGAACTAGATGTTTTTGGAAAATTACATCTTTGGCGATCTATGCAAGCTTTAAAGTTTTCGCGTAAATCAAAATTGCTGTAAGTTACCTGTAGCAGTTTGACTGCCTCGACACATCTGCAGTCATTCATATCCCACAGGGACATCTCACCGCTTTCGGACGCTGACACCAAGAGTTGTTGTTTCGTTAGCGTGTTCAGTTCCGTGGCCAAGCATGCCACCTATTTAAAAAGGAATACGATATTAAAAAAGATAGTACGGTCTCTTGTTGCAACCCTTATCCATACCTGTAGCGTTCTCGTCTAGTATAAAGATTCAAGAGTTTTCACTTTCTCTACTGTATTAAAAAGAAAAAACACACAGTATCTACAGTGTGCAGCTTGATCTTAAGCGCATCAGACACTCAATCAATTAACTATTTCCACCAACATGCCTTTTACGCACGTTAGATAATTACGTTTGAATCTTGAATTCGTAAAAGTTGACTCGAGGTTGAAGTCGACTTGAGATGAGAATTTCTGTAACAAAAGTGTCTAAACCAAGCCGAAGTCAATGGATTGCTGCTATAAACGGGTCATTCTAAGACTGTATTGACGAGTGCCCGGCTAGCAGGTCAGAAGCCATTTTGTGATTACTTATAATGGTCACCAGATGGCCGCTGACTTCAGATAGTAATGTTTTATGACTAGTTTGTCAACATTAAGCCTATGACTTTAGACTGAGATCACTAATCTCTGATTTGGCAGCCAGATGCTAATAATCTCACTGTGTGGCTAACGCAGATAAGTAAAAATCCTAAATGAAAGTCCTACGGTTACGATGGTCTACCTACCCTCCAGTGCTTCCATTATCACAGCCGGGCCATGTCATAAATAATAATAAAGATATCATACAATGGACCTGTTATATATAGCACATTCAACATTGTCTATACTTTTTCTAATATGCGCGCTTCTCATTCATAGTTGGGGAGTCCGGTAACTTCACATGTTCGAGACGGTACGTTCTTCTAAAAATGGAATCACTTATGGCAACGTCAAAGAAGCATAGACTGTTCGTCAACGGCATTTCATGATGACAAACTCCGACGTACTGATGCAATAGACAATTAAATCATAGCTAAATTTCCAGTTATAAATATGACTGCACTTGTAAACTGTTATTTAGAGAGGGATACTAATTGCAAAAGGCAGCAGGTGCCACCTGTAATAATGTTTCCATCGTAAGTTAACCCTCAGCCTGTGCGATGGATGCCATCTCAATTGTAAGTTTCTATAAGTCAAAAATCGGATAAAATATTTTCCGATTATAAAGCCTTAAAAGCAACGGTATTACTTTACTATAGTACTTCAACAAGTAGATTAACTTATTGTATATTGCTTATAACATGTACATTGCACTTTATGTGTTTGTTGAGTTCTGAGGAATGCCCCTTGTAATTTTGATCAGTATTGTTTTTAATTTTGTTCTAAGCGAAACATGTACCTGCAACTGACTTCCACTAATCGCGCATGAAAATCGGCAGGCACCTCACAGCATATATCATCAGCCCAAATTGTCTCGTACTTTAGGACTTTCATAGAGAGAATCCTTCATAATTTAAGGACAAAGAAAAACTAACATTATGAGATAGCGCATCTCTATAGAATGCGATGAACGTTCGGTGACTATCTAGTCATTGCGTGCGATATCCTGTCCGTATGTGAGTACCATCAACCACTGACCCGCTAATTGCTGTTCTTTCTGAACTTACCTTGGATGTGTGTCCATGGAGCATGGAGCGCGGGATCAATTGCCCGTCGCAATCATCCCAAATGCAAAGCTGTCCCTCATGGCTTCCCGTAACCAGAGTGGTGTTGTCTTTAGTTAGCACTACGCAACAGATTGAGTGTGCAGGTGCCCGCCTACCCCAGATGGTCATGGGGACAACGAGCTGGCTACTAAGCGCCATTGTGTCACCGCCGACGACCGAAATCGAGTGATGGTGCGAACTTGGAGGCCCCGATGAAGGCTGCTGACTTGAGCCGTCAGTCGACCTAGACGTAGGATCGTTACTGGTCGAAACTGCACTACACCTGCCAGTTGTAGTTAGACAGGCGAACTAATTGGCTTGCTCTTTAGGCCGTACGCCCTAGAGCAGACCTAGGAGCCGTTACCACGACACCAGCAACAATCCAGCACGAATGACTGCAACTTCATCGCCAAATTGTCACAAGCCTTTTTGTTGGGTAAGCAGGCCACATTAAGCAAAATGAACGTAACCCACGCCCGAACAAACGATCAAACAGAAAACGCGGTAATAATGAAAACACAAATGGCAAACACATTACAGGTTCACGGCATAGAAAGGGTGTTTCTTCGGCCTTTATGTGCAATCATTCCACACACTGCTGCATTATATATTAGCGTACAGACATCGTTGTGCAGTCCTTTCTGGACAGATGGAGGCCGCCTGCTTTTAACGTCGCAAAGAGCTATGACTCTATTAATGACAGCAGTCACCTGATTGTCTAGAGGGCGCTCGTGCAGCGCGCGAAAGCGAAGGAATTTCAAAGCGAGGAGGAAAAGACCCGCCAAATTACTATCTTTCCTTTGTACTATATGTCAACACATATAAACAAAGGTTTAAAAACACTATGAAGACACTAAAAATTGGATGGGTACGCAGAGTGCCGCAGAGTACGCAAACTCAGATGATGGTAATGAACTGTTGGCGTTGATTATATTCTTTTGTGGGTAAATTAAACGAAGGACATTTGTGAGCTAAACCTTTTGAAACAGCTGAATTCGGTAGACTGTGAAAGAAATTTGGGTTGGCTTTTGATCTACGCTGAATATCAATTATACCTTCAGCACCATACTTGCGAGCAATTTTTTAATAACGAATCTGTTTTGGAAGTTGTAGAATCCTCTGTATGCAGCGAACAGCTTACTACCAGACTGAAATAAATGATTTAATCAAATCTGGTGAATTCTTGCCTCAAGTTACCTAAACTGAATTACTTAACAGCCCACGTATACTCCAGTTCGGATGTTTCCATCGGATACGATTTAGCCGAGTAAAGTACAGATTAAATTTAAGTATCATACAGTGAACGCCTGTTCAAAAATTTTCCCATTACCCTATATCGTTTGACACCCGCTGTAAATTACTGTTCACGCTGCATCAATACAAAAACATTGAAGTTCCTAGCCTCAACGGCCGCTACTGATCTAACACTATTTGTAGGACCAAGCCTGTAACGAGGTATTGATCTCAGTAGGGAAGTCCGGTTTGATAGCCGTGGAATCAAAGTAATCTGAAGTTTTAAAATACTTACAAGAAAAAAGACACCACTCAAATGCTTCATGAATCTAAAAGCGTAGACATGGCTTTGTTCCAAGTGTTACAGTCATCCTTAAGGGACTAGAATTCTAGAATAGTCTGGTGCCCAATAGAATTAAAGTTATACACAGTTAATTAAACGATGGCACTTTAACAACCCAATTAAAAAACTATTCGTTGTTAGGCCTATTAAATATAAAGTAGAAATCATCGCAATAAAACGCTTCTTTAGTATCTTCATAGTGTTCCTTTATAGTAAATATTATATCTATCATATGTTTTTGGCGAAGGTATTTTACCGATACTTTTTCGTTCATATATTTAGATTTTCACTACTTAAACGGTTAACCATACGAGAAAATATTACTCCATGATTCAAATATTCGAAGTAAATATTCAGGCATCAAGTAATAGAAAACATTCAGCTGCTTCTTTAAACTTGAGCGAGCGTGTCATTTAGAAACAATATGAGAAATGTTTCCTATCATAAACTACCTATTGTTTAGAACATAAAATATATTTCATCTGCTATATGAAAAAAAATGTGTTGAAACGTCTCCGCAAATATAGAGAACATTTTATAGTAAAACTTGTTCGAAGTACATTGTACTTTAGGGAGAACGGAGTTTTGAGATGTATTCCCTTTCGATTCTTTTCATTTCAGAAACAATGGTAATTGTCTTAGACAATAAAATTCGTTTTTAGCGGTATCATTTGCTAAGATGCTGATGACGATAGTGCTAGCGAATCCCTTATGATTAAATCAAAATTGTGTCGATTTGCATAGCGGCCATGCCTGATCTCAATATAAAGAACACGCTCCTTTCCAGGACTTCTGGTCGTTATCATCTTTTGCATTAGTAGACGTGGTACCGAACAGCGAAGTGCGAGAGTAGATGGGCGAATGCAGTGGTCCACAAATTGTCGTCAAGTGATCTATCTACATGCTTTCTGTCTAAAGTCATGCCCGAATATTGTCAAGTTTTACTTCTAAAATGTTCAGTGTATCTAGAAAAGCATTCCGTTGTTTCACTCTAGGCCGGTCTAAAATGTCGTGAAAACTATTCAGTACTCCAAGGAAACAATATCAGTTTGTTCTATGTGATTACAAACTGCAGGCAATAATATCGAAAATAATTTATTGCACTATTTAGATTTAAGAGCATGTTGCATCTAAGGAAAAAAGACTTAGAGATTCGACCCATAGCACCATTACGCTCTTCACTGTAAAAAATAATTCAAAGCACTTTCGTCGCCTCTCGCTACGTATTTCAATGCATAATGTCCGCATGATATGCGCTCTCCTACATCGAAGTAGAAGTCCGGCCTGGTAACGTCATTTATCCAGTAAAACCATCTGCAAGCCATGTCAATCAGATACAGTCGGCCGACCATTAAGTCAGTCCCTTTTTTTCACTTTGATTTACCATCTTCGACGCGGGTCAGCGGACAATATGAGTCGGCGGTACCCGGCAAGATACCCACTCCAGAAGCAGAGTAGCGGCCACATTCAGGACGGATGTGACGTTACAATCCACTAGCGCTCCAATGCTGGCGCTCAAAATTTTTGCAGGTCATTTATAATTCGTAACCTATTTTTCTGCAAATCTACTTAATCCTAGCCTGACGAGATGTCGCCATATTCTTGTTTAGGGACACAAAAAAAAAACCTTTACTGACATTGGCTCACAGATTTAGGGCTTTGAGGTTCACTGCCGCCATCTTGGCTAGCGCAGTGACGTTATGATTGTGTTCACGCGACCATCCCGCGGGTAGCAGCTGTGTTTGTTGATGTTTTGGCGTGTCCGTGCGCAGGCTTTGATGACTGTGTATTGTTATTATTATTGTAGACGTGGTAGCGGCTGCCGAGGTGCTGCTGCTATGCGCTCTGTTATTGTCTATTTTGTGTAGTAATGTTACGTTCCTGCACGGCAGTGCGTAGCTGCGCTCGAAAACTCCGAGAAACGAATAACGATCGTCAAATCGAGTTCGCATATGCTCACGGGGTACAGGCAACGTAGAATTTTTGCAGTGCCGCCCTGTCTCATCCGTTCCGCTTACTCTCTCCCCCAATACTATCAAGCGGAAATTGCGAAGGGCAAATAATACTAATAAACTTGGATTTTTGTGTCTGATTTTCATGTTGCGGGTCTAACCGTGATAACACTAACTGTCGGGGCTATTTGTTCAGTCGATGTGGTTGTCCGTGACAGCGTCATCTATACGAGTAGAGACTACGCTTCGAACGTAATCTGCTGTTGGCATCGTATAGCAGGGAAGGGGCAGCACGGGTAACTATTAGGGAACTAGCAACGCAACGTTTGACACTGTTCATCGGGGCTGTGAGTTGGTTCATCTCCAACAAGTGCCGGCGGCCGCAGCGAGAGTTGCATTCGTAGCGACAGATATTGTTTTTGTTGTGAATACGCCACAGCGCGCCCGCGACGACAATAACAACAACAAAGACGATAACAAGCAGTGCAGTCATAACATAAGCTACTCGGAAGAGAACCTGCTGCTGTTTTTGTTATTGTTACTGATTTCGACCACAGTCACCACACGAACAATAGAAGTAACTCAGGTGGTGAACGTAGGAACGAGCATTGCGTACGTCCTTCGTGCGCTCCGGCCAGCTCGCTTGCGGTACGGCGGACAACAGCAAACAGAGAGGACCAATAGACTTGTAAACTACTACCTAAGTGTGACTACTAAGTGAGTCTTAGTGTGTGTTGGTCTGTGTAAATGTGAGTGTATTGCAGTGGCAGCAGCAGCAGCAGCAGCAGCAGCAGTTTAGAATATCGTGCGCTGTTGCCGTCGTCGTCCCTGTTGTTGTTGTTGCTGTTGCTGTTGTTGTCGTCGTCGTCGTCGTCGTCGTCGTCGTCGTCGTCGTTGTTGTTGTTGTTGTTGTTGTTGTTGTTGTTGTTGGTGGTGGTGGTCTGTTCGCTTTTGGCCTCATCTCATAGACCATTAACTAACCGGCACTAGTAATCCTAGTGGTCCGCAACAGCAGTGTCTGTCCGGGAATAGTAGGACCAAACAAACAACTGCTGTTGCTTCCGCTACCATGGATGAACAGATGAGGCAGCAGCTGATGGTGAATCAGTTCGTGTTGATGGCAGGCTGCGCGCATGACCAAGCGCGCCAGCTGCTTCAATCAACCCAGTGGCAGTTCGAGGTGAGAAAGGAAGAGAACACATAGGTTCTGCAGATACATTGTTGTTTTCGCTCGAGAGAGTATAGAACGCCTACGCGTATAAATCACTTTCATAGTGTGTTCAAACTGTGTAGAAGTGGTACTTAACTGTATACAATAACAGAAGTATATACATTTTACAGAAGAAATTAAAGAAACCACCATACCCGTTTTCCACAAGATCGTATCGCATTTAAGCCTATATACACATTGTTGTCGCCGGCGTGTGTGTGTGTTTGTTTGTTTGTATGTCTGCGCGCATATATAAAAACACTCTTCTTGCTCGATATTCACAATATATATGTGTCCTAATTAACGGGTGTTGCTTGTACGCAGAGGCGCGCTACAGGCGCCAAATGAACACGAATAGATTGGCCGACTATTAGCTTTATGGTTAGCTATTATTTTTTGTACCTAATGTACCCACTGACAGTATCAAGGCAATAACCCGCACAACTACTAAACAGAATGCGCGGGTTACGAATTTGCGTTTTAGCAGTAAACGCGGTGGCGGGCAACGACGGATGGATTACTGAAATACGAGCTATATCAATCATTTCTTTTTGGTTGGCAACAAAAATGAAAACAAACATGAGTAGATCAAGATGAACTATTTAACAAGTTAACGACTTTCGCCCGGTAGAATAGAAAACGAGAGGAAAAGAGTGCCATTTTATTGTTGGGAAATTCGATAGCCTTTTGAAGATAGATGGATGCGTTCAACATCATTGAATTCTGGTAGAATACCGTTTATAGGATGAATCAAAGTGAGCATCAAGAGTAACATCTAGTAATGAGAAAGTCGTTATTTCATCTAATCGATCGATATAGGTGCTGTTGTACTGAACGTGTTACTCACACAACTAATCCAATTCTGTTAAAGTTCTTTGAGCTGAATGGTTTCAAGCAAAAAAGACTACAATGCAGAATATCGATTTATTCGACGTTCGTGCGCTGCCCGTATATTAGGCTTTGTTTAGTCTATCTTAGACATTATTGGCGAAATATTCTTAGTAGACTAATGTTTTTCCCGTCTGTTACCACGTGCTGTTTCCACGCCGTAGCGATAGCACGAGCCAGATAGCTTGTTTTATTATGTTGCAGACTAAGAGTGACCTCAACTGCCTATCTAAAATCTTTGGATAGGCTTTTCTTTGAATTTTCATTTTTCTAATCACTAGATGACTACAAGCCAATTACGGCTTTATTTGAAACAATTACTAAATAGAAGTTTTCATCGACGTTAAAAATAACTTGGTTTATAAAGTGCAATGTCAAGGACACACGGCTGCTGCTACAGCTGTTGTGTAGCATTATTTACTCATGAAACCCGTAACGAATCACTGTTTAAATTTATATATATATATATACACGTGATGAATATCAAAGCAAGAAGTGGATAAGCTTTGATTGGTTGACCTGCCAGTATCTATTATAGAGGAAACCCAAATAGATTCTAGTTTTACAATTTAGTAAGATTACGTAAGCCTACTTTTCTTAGTCCGTGTTGTTAAAAAAATCCTTGATCGAACCCGAAAATCTGCGCGCATGGTGATTAGCGTATTATATTGGAAGCATTATAGTTATCAACTACATTTTGACAAGTAATTATACGGATAATAAGAATACTAATAATGTACACAAACAATTTAAATATTAATAAATTATGGCTGTTTCACTCGGAACCTAGAGCACGAGTATATAGGTACATATAATATTAGCAAATTTTCGTTTTTCATTTCGTTGTGTTTTGATTTTCACCAATTGCAGAAGGCGTTGAGTGTTTTTTGGGAGGAAGCAGCCGTCAACGTTAATTTTGGACCAACGCAATATAACCCGGTGAGTTTATTTATGCCAGTGCAAGATGGAATATATTTTGTCAAATTCCATTGCTGTATTTACTTTCCATATGTTTATTACATATTGTATTTGTGCGTTTACATTAATTACAGTAATATCTTTAATATATTCTTTATGTAATAGTTACCTAAAATAAAATTTCTGTAGCTTTAAAGCATAGTTATGGTAGAGAAAAAAAAAAACTATTGATTAGGGATTTACGATCAGGGATGATGGCCCGAAACGTTTAATAATAGAGAATTTACTATCTGTTGGAATGCGAAAAGTCTACTTAAACGAATTGAATCCATGTTTCGTGTTCTACGTCGGGTACGGCTTAAGTTCAGCTTCAGATGGGTGGCCCCTCTCAACTCGAAACCAAGTGTGACGCATCTAACTTAAGCCGTCTTACATGTTTTAGGTTTAGTACGCAAATACGTCACCACTGCAACAGCACCATGTCAGACAAATTGCGCCTGATGATTTTACATATACATGCCCATTAATTAAGTAGCTTGATGTATTAGTTGTGCACGATCGTGCCAAACGAGGTGTTGAAACAACACCTGTTCAACGTTTTAAGTGTGTAGTCGTTTGAACGGCCATTGTTTATGGCATAAATGATAAACCAATCATTCCGTTGCTTTGACGGGATTGGTAACCGGTCGCGTTTTATTTAGAACAGATTAGTGTAACGTGAATCGCGGCTACCATGTTAATTTTATTTGAGATATAAACCCTTTTATCTATTTAGTATTTGACCTTATAATCGTTTTTGTCTCAGGTAAACACGATTACTATAAGCGTTTTTTTCTGCCAGTTATCTGGGGGTTCAAATGCTGGGAATGTTAATCTTTCATCCATTAGTGATGTGTATGTTGGAATGGTTGCGTTCATTAATATCCACACTCTAACATTAACATTGATATGCTGTTCTAAACAGTCCACATTTCATTTCACCTAAGACACCCACTGAGCTGATGCAATCCTAGTCTTTACATTTGGAACAACGAAAAAAATCAGGAAGAACCAGCTATTTAAAATTGTCGGTAAAAGTCTCACGCGACTGTCGGTGCCTGGAAGCCACCCACATTAGGAATACTCGAAGTAATATTAGCAGTGCAATTTTAATTTCCGAAACCTTTCGACAAAAAAATAATTTTATTAAGGAGTAGCAGTTAGCACAGTGTCATTTATCTTGATATAATGAATTTATAATTTGGCGTCTGTCGTGCAGGTAAATGATAACTTACTGGGCTAAAATTTTGTTAATGCGCAATGAACACAAACTGCAAAAGTGGGATGGAAATGAGCGCTAAGTCTGAGATATAAACAATCTGTCTGCGTCCCTGCTAGACTTCACGCTTAATTTTGCGAGTATGTATAAGCAGAGTATAAGCCAATGTCTTAAAACCAAGGCCACCCGTATAATGTGGTACTTGCTGCGTCCATAGTTCCTTGTCAGGCTCACAATTGAAAGCCCTAGGAAATATTTCAAGCGATCACATTCTTATAAGACAATAATATAAATAACAAATCACTGTAGTGACACTATCGTGCCGTTAAAAAATGGCTTATGGTTTTACATAAGCATACCGCTTCTGAAATATTGCGTATCGGCAGTGCCGAATATAAAATATTTTGGCATATTTAAGCTAGAGTTTATAATAAAGGGTTGTAAGTATTTTATGTGACATTATTTAAATTGATCAACGGTGTTGCTTTTGTAGAGTTCACCAGAAACGTAGTTCAACATGTGTAGCTAACATATGCAGAGCAACCCTTCTATTTGGTAGACTCTCCGCATTTTTCTTACTAGAATCAATTAAAACCCCAAAAATAATGGAACTGCTTTTGTCGAGTTTTAGCAAACTGAACCGTAGTATGAGATCTATGTTATTAATATCGACATTTTTTGTGAGTCAGCGTCATCAATGCTTGTTGTTGCATATTTACTTCACACCATACTTACCCCATGTCCTGATTGTGATGAATCATCTGCAAAACTGATTTAAAGCTGTAAAATATCTGGCTTAAAAAGCATTCATAAAAGTAAATTGATATTTCCTTATAGCTAAGTTTTCTATTAACTTTCAGATATGCACGCCTGCCAATACGCCGGCTACACCGCCTAATTTTCCGGAGACGTTGACCGCATTCTCGAAGTTGTCGACTTCGCCAAATACCACCTCCCACCCTGACTGTCCCTCGTACCGGGGGCAGAGTTCACCTAAAGGTCTACAAGCCATGCGAGGTCCGCAGCACTCGCAATACCCGCAACAACATCACCAGCATCCACAACGAAACGCCGCTGGAAACACGAGCAATTAATTAATCACCGGAGAAAGGGGGTGCATGAACATACAGGAAGATCACATGAACCAAGAAAATAGTCTACACAGATATGGGAGCAGGTAGCCCTTGGAGGAAGATTTGCGAATTCTTGATTATTTATAGGGCAAGTAAAGCCGTCTAACCCAGTCGGTCTTTTTTTCAAATAAGAAAAAAGATCAAAGTTTCTTGGTGTAGTGGCTATTACTACTACAGTGTCTGTGGAATACAGTTTATGCTCAGGAGATAATGTTGCCTCACGAAGTAGTCATACGTGAAGTTGCAGTGAGGGCCGGAGCGTAGCGCTCAGGTTGCACAAGCGAAAAACAATACAATAGCATGCAACATCTACACGGAGAAGCAGATAAACTTATTTACATACACACAAACAGAACTCTAGCGACATCTGCAGTGAGATAACGTCAAAAGTAAAATGCTGGTATTCGTGGCATCGGAAGTGGAAAAATGAAGGTGAGGCATCAAGATGAAATTAGCAACCAGGTGTACCTATTTATCCAGAAAATATTTTAGTTGTACGTTTGCTTTACTTGGTTGTAATCGATTGACGCTATCCAGTATAAGGTTGAACATGATCTAATGACAAAGGCTGTGAAAAAATCACTCGATTTCTCGCTGTATATAGAAGGCGTTGCCTGTCAGATCGGGAAAAAAGAACTAGATCTACTTGCATTTCATACTCATGGTATTTCCTAATGTCCGATCGATTGCTACATCATCTGAATGAGTTCAGTAATTAGTCCATTAAGCGAATCGTGGTGCACATTCCTTGTCCACGTTATAATTATTGTTCTCTCAGTATATTATTTCACTTCTTATTGACAGAAAAGCCTGTTATCATTGTCACAAACGGGTCTCTACACGAATCCCGGAAAGTAGTCGATGCTGCTAGAATGTTGCGGCTGCTTCTGTACGAGGCTGCCATTAACGTTGCGAGGTGGCAGCAACGTTCAGAAGGCTCAGAAGTTGAAACTCGAACTTATTCATGCGGTTGTATCATTTGCATGCTGCGGGCCTTCACGCAAATGCTGACATGAACCATGTATCCATTTATCAATTACATCTCAAACTAGATAACGCACCTCATTTATTTTTTCATTCGTTGTATCTAATGGTAAAGAACAACACCCATAAGAGTACCACTTAAAAATAATAACCTTTAATTTGATAATACAACAGATATACAGTTGCACCCATGACGAAACGACAACCCTAACAGGCGGTTTTCCTAATTTCATTGATATAAAATATTAACGCATATATATATATATACGAGTAAGTACGGCAATGATGCATAATAGATATTCGTCAATACTAATTGATTATATTCTACGACACAGGTTATTAGCAGTGAAAACCAAATGCCCAACCCTCTATCTGTGTGTATGTATATGTAGAGAGTAGAGCCTAATAGCTCTAGTTGTGTGGTAATTTGCCTCCGCTACCGCTTCCCGCGAGCAACAATAATATTCATATACATATTATTGATATTTATGAGATTTGAGTGTATTGTATAAGAACACATATATATATATATATATATATATATATATATATATATATATATTAGAACGTCGTCACAATGGTGTGCGATGTATCTATCGAACTTGAAGAACTGTCGAAACTAATAGTAAAAATAATAATGATACGTGTGAGTATAACTGTGAAGTGATGATATAGTGAAGGTCTGTATATGTGATGACAACGAGAAACTTGTGGTAAAGGTTGAGCTCTTATCGCGTTGGAGATTTTCATTTGCATCGCAATCATTTCCATTATAAAACGTCGATAGTATAAATTGAGGGACACTCACACACGTACAAACGTACACGTGCATGTCAAAGACAATACAAAAGACCTAGCTTGCATATACATGTGAAGCATTATCATCACCTTCTTGACACATGACTACAAATAGTTTATGCCACACACTATTATCTAATATTAATAACGTTTCAAAACACATTATTAATAATTTTTCGCCTGAGAAAAGATAAAGCCAATACTGATCCTGCGCCATCACCTATTTATTATTATATTATAGCTATTGACAAGATCATATCGGGCATTGTGTTTTGTTGTTGAATGTGACTTAGAACATGGCACTGATAACTGAGCAGATCTGACGACAATGAATGTAAAATACGTTACACAGATACGTGTAATAATTGAGATGGAATGACTGGCGTGCGTGACGTTGGCAAGTGGATGCTCGAGAGGCAGTAGTGAGAAGCACTAATGTTTTGTTTGGTGAATATTTAATTAATCATTTAAATTATTGTCATTAAAAATAATCATATGTAATGTGTGATGAGAATGATGATCATCTTCGGATGGTTGATGAAACTGGATCGCGTGCATAGCATAAAGCTCAACGAGGAAAACCTTTAGCATTCACTTCGATTACGTAGTAGTGGTTTCGGGCTGAAACAAACGAGTGGAACAGCAGGGCAGCTGCAGAAATAATAATGAGAACAATTTTAGAAGTAAACAGATAAAATATCTAGCAAGCAACCTTTGAGCGCCTGTTCATTTCAAGCAGAAGGCATACTTATCAGCCTTATTCGTCAATGGATCAATACAGTAATATCGTAAGTGCAATCTACGTTGGATTATTTGTCTTTTTCCCGCGTCCTTTTATGGTACGGTTCAAAGCTGTATTCGTATAATGTTATTATCTAGCGAGTTGATACAAATATGTTATAGCACGCACCAGACACTTACCTTTTATTCTATTTAATTTTGCAATTGGATATGTTTAGTTTCGTACATCGGAAAGCCATACTACCTTATCCATTTGCAAATAGTCGTGGAGACGGACATTTCTATGGTGGTTCTATTCGTGGCGGATTCGACTCGTGTTTAACGTTATTCAGAAATAGAATTAGCTCAATTCTCTTGTGTAGCGGGTTAGCTATAACAGTCGAGAGTTCAAAACCGATGATTGAGGACAAAATGGGGTTGAATGCGTGCTTATCGAATATAAGCTACGTTCAGTAAATGGATGTGCTCAATACACCTGTAGCAGGAGCCTCATAGTCGACAACCTCATAATAGAACTGATGTGGCCACTACACAGGAAAACGTATAGAAAAAAAAATGCTTAGTCAAGGGCATCTAAGGAAAGATAAAATTGTTGAAAACTTTTTACTAGTTTTTTTTCTTTTTATGTTTAAGAGTGGGCGTGCACAGCAAGCCTAACAGATATGCATACACAAGAATAAATGCACGGATGCACATATCGCTGATAATCTATTCTAGCAGCCGGGTATCGCTTGAGAACATTTACAGCTCTTACGCGTATCGAGTGATATCATCCGAACTAAATCGTTCGCTGGTGTTCAGCATGTATCGACACTACGTGTGATAAACACAGGAAGGAATGAAAAGGAGCAACGTGTTTCATTTATTGTTTCTACTAGATAAGAGTTGTCATGACGCACGCCATTCAGTGATATGATCCAAAGATCTGCGAAAGGGCATCGATACAAACGTCCCCGTCGTCTTGCGAATTTCTCGTATAATAGGAAGGACCAATTAAAATGAAAGAAAATTGATTGAGATTCAATGTTTAGCATATGCCTTAGTTGAGCGCCATATATCCCTTTTGTAATGAAATGATTCCAATCAGCATTAATTATTCCTGCCCTGTTGTGTTTTGCCGAAGCGTTCCAGAAGGCACTGCGAGATACGGCTTTGTAGCATATTGAAAAAAAAAAGATTTTTTATTCATACTCGTAACTTTCTTCGTAGTATACTAGCAATGGTATTAAATCTAGTGACTACATGTTAGAGATGTTTAACATAATATAGTATGTGCAACCATTATAACTCGAGATTTGAAAGCTTTGTTATTAAAAAGGCGTTCGAAGTCGGTGTTCGACATGAAGTCAGCAAGAAAAAGATTGATTGAAATGTATGGAACCGACGAAGCTCAGTACCTCATGGAAAGCGTTCCTTATAATAATAATGCTTACTAATATTGGTCTAATATTGTTATAGCAGTAGTAGCCGAAGTCGCAGTGAAGAGGCGTTCTAGGGCGTAGCAAAGTACCAAATGCTCATTTCGAATGAAAAACAACGATGTAATGATGCTTCTATAGTCGACATTTGACGCGTCTTGAAATGTAGTAGTAAAGACGAAATACGAAAGACCGCAATATTTAAGACGATGTAACGTATGGCGCCAAATTCATGCTAACCCTTTAGATCTAATCGATAACTTGGCAACTAAGGTTCGACTTGTTAAAAAGCTAGATCATAACCAACTTCATGTGCATGTTCGCCCATGCGTGGAATTATTGCAATACCTTTACATCAACAAGATGTCAATTAGCACTGGTGAAAAGTTGGATGGGAAAAAGTTGAAAAGTACTGGATAGAATTGTCAAAGAAATCGTCACGAGCTTCGCAATCATGAAAAGGACAAAGATGTTATTTGAAGTTAAGGTGACAGCAGTCGTCTAGTGTGATGGCAAAAAGTCGAAATATTTCTACACAACAATAAGCTAAGCACATTATTGATAAGTAAAACGTAACGAACGGAAAGAGCCAAGCGTGAGAAGATTGAAAGGGGAAGAGATTCCGGGTGAAAAGGAAAGGGAGAACTGACAACAAGCTTTTCAATGTCGGATAATCGCTTTTGCCTGCTGTTGCTCTATGGATGGCCAAGCAGCAAATGACACAGGTGTTAATTTCCCGATGATATTTCCTGTATTTATTCCGCATTCCCTCACAGTTTTGAAATAACCTCCTTAACAGCGTGAGGATGCATTACGTTCGTTCACACACGATGATGTCGCAACAAAATCTAAACCGGCAAGCTATCAGATATATAATAACATATGAAAGTCGACTCGATGAAGGAGCCAATTGTTGAAACGTTTGTGAGTTTTTTTCGCTTATAAGAGGAAGACTTACCCAAGGTTTGCGGTTGGGGTCCTTAACAAGTTCAAACAGAAGATCCAACGACCCTATTTTTTGAAGAGATAAGTGCTCAGCATGGGTGACTCTGTCTTGTTGCGCATCGCCTGGTTGCGAGCATTGTAGTCAGAGCGAAGCAAATAAGGACGGCTAATTGTCGGCCGAGTTGTAGCTTATACATTGCATATGAACGCTAGCGTAGTTGCGAATATCTATGAGCTAGTGAAGTCCCCATTGGACTATGACATAATAGATTCAGTAACATCGACAACAAAAAAAAATAATTAAAAAATAATAAAAATATAATGAACGCGGATGACAACAACGTGGTTTGTAAAGTGTACATTTATATGTAAATAAATTCAGCTATATATCGACAACTCCAGTATGCTTAGCGAAGATCAACATCCACCCGTGTGTATTTATTCCCAGCCTTTTTTGCACTTCCTTTCTATACAATATTGATATCATATATAATCTTTATGAAGAATTTGATCCTTTTTAAGTATTAGAGTCTGTCAAAGAGGGAAATTTTGCGGACGGTGGTTCGTAGCGTCGACAAAGAGGGCATAAGTCCTGGCCAAATGAGCGCATAGTATTTAGACACGAACTGTAAAAAAACGAGAACATAATGTAAGACTTGGTAAATGTCTAATTACAGCACTGCCAGTAGACATCAAAATATAAAACAAACTAGTAAGCTATCGATAAGGTCGATTTATATCAGCCTTTCTCTTCCTAACCTAGGAAAAAATAATTCTGAAACTTGTGGACAATACAGCGATATTCTCTCTTTAACAAATTAAATATTAGACATTATTTATTTTCATATAAATATAAATATCTAGACTATATAAAATAATAATAATCTTACTGCGTTACGAAAAATACTTCATACTCCATATTTATGCAGTATACGCAAAAGTTTGTTTTTGCTATTTTTACATGAAGGCCAAGAACAAACCTATGAAAACTATGTGAGCAAGCAAGTGCTTCTGACACTTCTGATTTGAAGTCGTGAAGGCAGATAGTGCATCTGTTATCGTCGATGTTTAATGCCTGCTGGTTACTGTCATCATCCGCCTGGCTAAGATCACAGGGTAGTTCATCTTGTACAAGTGACTCAATTATCACAGGACGCCTAACAATGGCTTGTCCTGTTGCTGCTATTGGCTGATTCGTATCTCGAATAAGATGTTTAATTTCAACCACAGGCAACTGGAGAACTTCGGTAAGGTCCGCTTGTCTCTCACGTAGTTTCCGACGCAAATCGTCCTCCGTAGTATTTAATAGAGTCAGTTTGTTTCGATAATCTTGAAACTGTTGACGCAAATTGTTTTGATGTTTTTCCGAATCTTCCTCGTTACTTTTTGCAATTAACCTTTCGATAGCGGCAATTTGAAGTTCTAAAACGGCTTTTGAGTGGCCACACTTCTCCTGGATAATAACGTCTAAAACATTCATTGTACGATCTCTATCAGTATCATGCTGGTTAAGATTTTCATTTATTTCTTTCTCTAGTTGTTTCGCCTCTGAGAAACCGTCTCGCGCCATTACCACAAGCTGCTCTTCAACTCGTTTGATATCCAAAGTTAGTCGGTTCAGCTGACGCTCCTTATCCCCGATACGTTTATCCATATTGCACAAAAGGACATCCAAGTCATTTTTTTTTTCTAACACGCCTTTCTTTTCATCGACTTGGTCTCGCAATTTATTACGGTGCTGAATAAGTTCGTCAAACCTCTTCTTTTTGTCTTCAGAACTGGACACAGATTTGAGCTCCACCAATTGTTGCTTCCTTTGATCTAGAGCAGCTCTTTTTCGACGGCATTCACTTCGAAGTTCTTCTAGTTGTTCTCGTTTCCGTAAGGCGCTGACTATATCTCCACTCTTTGCTTGCAACTGTACCCCAGCTAGCGTACGGTTGATAGCTGTTAAATCAACATTTGTGAACTTGTCCATCTGGGCAAATAAACATCGTTCTAATGGTTTTGTTGAGCTACTTACTGGAGCGGGCACTACATAACCTTCTCTGATAGTTAGGTCGGGAACCCTGGCAATAAACTCATTGAGACTACCCGCTTTCAAAATCTCATTCATTGCTATTGAATTTCCTAGTAAATCAAGTTCTTTCTTCATTTCTGTAACTGGTAAAGGAGACTTTGCACACAACCATGCCCGTAGAAATACGTCTGCACAATACTGTCTTCTATTGGAGGCAGTTGTTGAAGACCCAGCTGATGCCATCGTTATAAAATGAAAGGTTTTTACAAAGCACTAAATTTTGCGCGCACGGCACATTAATTACGAAACGCATTTAAATTACATTAAACATCAAGGGACCCTGTAGTGAGAAAACATCTTTTGCCAGTCACAAACGTTGCGTTGAAATATGCTTGGTCCATTTACGGACGAAATTTATTCTTTGTTTAGCATCATATAGCATGAAGTTAGTAGGTTCTCTGAAGTGAACCACGGACAAGGTTTACGAAAATACAAACGAATGGATGCGTTTTCATCTCGACTAACGTTGAACGACCGTAGCGCGAAAGCAGGCGGCCCGTTACCAGGGAAGTGTTGGTTTTCTCCCAGTCACGGCCACGGACAATTTTTCATAGATAAAAATACGGTCAAATCATTCTTAATGTTAGTAATAACTAATTCTTAACGTTTATGTGTTGTTAAATCTTGTAATTATATAACCATATAAAGCTCGATTACATGCCATAGCTATAAGGGACCATACCCAATAACCTAGGATCGTATTATTATTATTAACATAGAGACCTATGATTTGCCATTTATCAATTTATTTCAAGAGATAGCTTATTTCTTGAGGTGCTTATTCTTTAGAGGCATTGAATAGTTTCTTGGATTCCTATGCAGTTATAGTGTTATTCAAATGTGAACAAATCAAATAACAAAAAACAATATTAACCTGCTAAAACTGACCTGTGTTTAGACAAGTAGGGTCAAGCATCGTCGTTCAGAAACATTCTGTTTTATTAATCATCTGTTGAATTGCCAGTATATCACAAAAATTGAAAAATGTTTTCCCTTTTGGCCTTTTATGGGTTGCACTTACCTATAGATTTAATGGCGACACATTAGGATAATTCTGCTATGAAGGTCCAACAGTAGACAACGTAACGTTTGCAACAGTAGACTAAGTAACGTGTTTTCATGATAATCCAAGAAACCAGTTGTACACTAGGTTCGAATCCGGGCTTAGACACATTAATTCGTTCCATACTGAAGTACCCCCTAACGACGAGAGTACTAAATATATAGTGTGAAACAAAAAACATGTTTCAAGGGCCGGAATGATTGATCTGTGTTGTCAGGCCCCAGTGGCCTAATCTGGGATGTCAGGAAAACACATAGACTTCTTTCACATTCTATAAACATCAGGTACGAGCTCAATATACAATTTGCCCATCTGACAAAATTACATCTTTAGATAAGAAAAAGGTCACCACATATTCTTGATATCTAAAGCAATTCAGTTGGTTTTAATAATTTTTGAGTTTGGGTAGCCTTGAAAATTCGTTTTTATTATTTGCCGAACGGTATGTTATGTAATCATCGTTTCGTGTCTTAGAGCTGATTATGACGCAGTTGTATGTCTGATAAGTCAATATAAACAATCAATATGCGCTTAGCACTAGCCCTCGAGCTCTGTTTTCCGTCATTGCTAAAGGGGTTCGCCTTACTCACTTCATTTATGATATCGCGGTGTACGTAAGTCTATGCAAAATCCGTATGCTGAGCTTTGAGTGTCAGTCATAGGGGCTCACGCGACGACGTGGTTATATACTGAGCTGTAATTTCTGCGACATCAGCCACATATATATATATCTGTACCTATATATTCTTGTCCACAGAACAGAAATGTTCTTCTGAATCAAGGTCAGTAATTCATTATAACAATTTCACGGGTGTGTCGGCCATGTTATTTTACCCGGCTGTGGATTGCGCTTTATGGTGAGCTGTGCTTAGATTTCGTTTTAAACTCCCCCTTTGAAATGTCTCCAGCAACAGTGGACGAATAACTTCAGCGGAGAGAACCGCGTAGGCTTTAGGGAGCCCCACTACTATCTATATATATATACTACTTCGGCTATTAATTCATGATAATAGCTTATGGAGAGTGGAGGTAAATGAGCCGGTGAGTAAAAGCAATGACAACACGATGCCTAGCGCATCGCTATTTAATGACGAATGGCGGCTCTCTATATTTCACATATAGAGTATTTGTACATGTGTTTTCAACGGAATAGTGCTACCAAGAACGGGAACCATTTCAAAGAGCTATTAGTAAATCATATTAATATGTTCAGTCCAAGACAACTTCGAAGGCAATCAGCCCAATTCGGTCATCTTTCCTACGTACGTTCATTTTTGCTAACGTTGTAAAATTATTTACTCAATGAAGCTGTCAAAAACAATTTGGTCGTGTGTGGGCGTTTAATCGCGTCGGACGCTATTTCCGTACGGGGGCAAGGAGGCGGGACAGGAAGAACCTGTTTTCGAATATTAACAAGCACATAACCTAGTACGCATCCGGCCTCATGTGCAAATATCAATGCGCTATAAAACAGTGATGACGATAGGGGGGTAGAGTTTGATCTAAAGCAGACTTCTGCTTTGCCCGGTCGACGTTGCCCTTTCCCGTCGACTAACCATAGCCACGTCATTCAATGGTAATGTCATGTGGGAGCATAAGGGAGTAGGTCCAATCAGAATCGATGAACAGCGAGAAGAAACATGGTTGGCGTTGCGAGGACACTTTAAAAGGCGAGGACCTGCTGAAGAAATTTTCATTGTGCAGCATTGCCGTGAGATGAGCAAAAGCAAGATACTCCTGAGAAAAGTGTGTTTCACCGAGGTCCGGTGAGTTGAGGCTTAGACTTTAAGGACAATTATGTGGTCCCCCTCTTCAAACGTGTAGCCGTCTGTCACGGAAGGCCATCTGGATTTGAATATATGCTAACTTTGGGTTGCTTACTAAAAAACTTAAACGAAATTTTTCATTAATCTGTGCGGCGATATGTATTGCGAGTTGTTTTTAAAACGTAGACGAGTTATGGTTATATATGCTCACCTTCAGTATTAACAAAGCTGCAAAAGGTTGGGTCCAAACATTAATTTGTTTCACAGTGTAATTACAGCTTGTTCGAAGGTGGCCTAGCATTTATACCGCATTAAATCATATTACATTTTTATTTGCTAACTTAATCTGGCCTTAAGCATACTCCGTGGTCGTCTTTCCATGTAAACTCGTTTCACGTGGTGCCCCTTCTGTCTGTTTGGACATCGTAGACCTAAACACACCCGCACACACGTACATTCGCATATTCATAGCTTTAAGCAACATTATGAACTGATACCGACTCAACGTGTTCTTTCTCGTTGATCATGATTTGGTCATTTGAGGTTGCAGAACGTCCAGCAATCTTATATCGTCGACGACAGTAACGGCGTTTGGTTTTCAGTTCCTAAAAGCAAAGGAATTTGGAATCAGGCGGACAGACGGGTATTACAACATGGAGAGGATGACGGCGTTAAACTAAAACAGAATCATCTTCTTAAACCTTTCTCGCGCAAGGCAGCACAGGAAAGTGAGAGTGGCGTTGGTAACGACGACCGCCATGTAGTGCTAGAGCAACAGCAAGTGTAATTCCATATGGTAATCATGTCCCGCGGTTGTTCCGCACGACGCAGACCTTCGCCGACTTGCGAGCGCTTCTTGACGAGCTTTAGCACTCAGCCTTTCGATGCCAAATCTGCACATGCTTTCGAATAATCTTTTCGTTGCTGAAAATAACACGACCACTGAGTTGCGCTTCCTCGGCCATCATCATCATTTTTATCCCGTTCGCGCTTCGTTCAGGCGTGCTCCGAACTCTATTGTAGCAATGTCTGCACCTTTTAAATCCTTCGGACCCTAGTTCGCAACGACCGAGATACTCCCGGGAGCCCTTTGCGCGAACCCCGAAGAGATCCAATGAGGGCACTGGACTTGTCGGATCTGGAGCAGCGTAGTCCCTGAGCTTCCTTGTCCTTAGTGGTGTGTAGCAGGAAATATTAAGAATGACGAGAGGCGTCACCAATTACGACAGAGCGGGCAATCATGAATTCTGCGTGGGTGCGCGATCGCGCCTGCGATTGGCCTTGGCACCACCGCTACCTCTTTCTATTCAGTCAAGGCTTGCCTCTGTAAATTCTTTTCTGCCCTAATAAAAAGTCCATGTTCAAGACCGTTCGCGGCATTTGTGCCGATCTCAAGTCCTGTCATAGCCCCCAACACAAAATCCGGAACGAAGGGGTTAATATAAGTAACAACAACAATTAGATGAGACGAGGTTACAACTGACAAGAATGTTAAGGGTTTTGAAAGCAAAGATAACAAGCATAAGGTCAACAGAATATGAATGTATACTACGTGCTATATTTTGTGCGTATTTTCATCATGCTAGTGCGTGACAAAGGCCGATTACTGTCTATATCTATGGTTGCTATTTTTCCGTAGGTAGAAGCTGATTGGTGCAGTCGAAATATTTGAGCGCCTTAAGCGTCTATAATGTTTCCTTAAATTTTGAGGGTTTGTTTTTAACTTTTCAACGCTCTAAGAATTGTAACAAACCGCTTTTCATCATTTAATAGCTTTCAATGTGTGCAGAAGACGAAGAAAGGTTTGCGGTCGGTTAATCTTATCCGATCGGGAAATCGAAAACGTTATTCTAAATTGGTTATCAAACTTGAGATAAATCACTCAGAGAATTTGTCTGTAAGAACTTACATTCGTAAAACGCCTTCAGGATGTATTCGTATCTTCAACTATTCTCATTAATTTTCGATATTTCGTCGCAAATTGTGGTAACTAATAATATAACATAATAATAATAATAATAAATAATCACAATAATAATACCATAAAATAGCGAGTGTAGGTGATGTATTGGATCATTGCAGTCAGCTTCACTCGATCTACACTGTTAAAACCGGAACAGAAAAGGCCCACAGTCATTGAAGTAAGTGTTACCTCACGAGCACACAAACGGTAGAATAAAATAAGGCAGCACAGTTTTACCAGCTATACACATTGTACTTAAGGAATATGTGAGTCCTCAATAAAAAAAATCAAAGCAAAATACATTTACTACCAAAACGTTAGGTGTATCACCTTTATTCTAAAAATTTACCGGCTACGAGACACAATTCAATCCAATTGAAATAAATTGTGATCACTAAACGTATATAACCCCAATGACTTGGTTTATCGTTTATTATATAATAAAGTAATAAAATTATATACTTATCATTGTCATTAATACTACTAGTACTAGGTGTCATGCGACTAAAATATAATTATTACTATAATTATATCATTATAATTATATTTTATTTACGGATGGTCCAGCCTATCGTACGAATGCGTTATCACTGATGGACAACTGTCCATTTCGTCAGAATGCGACAAGTAGAAGGGCAAGAGACATGCACACGTGCCTTGCCACTTTCCGCTAGCATTTCCTTTGGGTCACATTCTTACGCTAGATAAACGGGGGCAGAACGTATGAGTACCGGCGTGCCGTGCTATTGCTATCTTCTTGTATTTATCAGATGAAACCTTGAACAGTTCGAGGCAAAATGGGTCATTAAAATAATTTTCAAAATAGACACCATAAAATGACATTGATGTACGCCTTTTACCCTCTGTGCCGTTGTAATGAGCATACGATTTTGGATCAGTATATAGATGAAATTGTTTATTCCCATATCATACTTAAGATTATAATAGATACTCATACTGTCGCTACTGTTACACATCGTTTAAGTTTCGATATAAGATTAGCACGCTGGAAAACGTGCTTTCTATAAAACTTTTTGAGTGGTTGTGATGTCGGTAAAGCGAACTCAGAAGTGAAAAAAAAATGCTGAAGATAGGCTACACCGTAAACCGTGTTGCTGTACAGGATGATCTCAATTGGTTCAATGCCGCATGCGTCCCACTCCCCCTACGGATTTCGCGCTATATGTTAGGTGTATATATTTTTGTAGATATGTATTTACGTGTGAAGCATGTACTGAATGACTGAAAATTCGATACATTTTTCTGTTGCTGACTGACGCTTAGACCTTAATAACGATGGCCAATATGCAGAAGGGACGGTGTACTACGTTCTAACGTAACGTGGACGACCCCTATTTCGCTATTACTTCGTATTAGCTGTTGCATACTTCAAACGAATGTTGTTCGATATGTGATTGATGGTCAATTTAAGGCAAGACATTGGGTTGGCTTTGGGAGCGTATGTTGAGGGAATATCGGTAATTTTGAGCTCTAAAACTCTTGTTCTTATTTAGATACGTTCTAGTTGAAGTAATGGTAGTTCGGTAAAAAAAAGCGGTAGTTTGACTAAAATACCTACCTTTTTCGCAAAATGGTTTAAAACAATGACAGAGGAAATCCAATGAAAAGGCCAAGTTCTAAAGACTGACAGCTGAATCACTTGATAGACTCACTTGTTCATCCACAACATGACCACTCCATAATCCGTTTCGCGTTAGGAAATCCATGCTCTAGTTTGCTAAGAATTATCATTATTATTTTGTAGCAAATCATATTCGAATGTTTTTAAAGTCAACTTGATAGAGATCTAAGCTATTCACTCTGCAGAGTAGAAATCAGCCGAGCTTGATTTTGATGTTTGACAACGACTGTTCGATAACGCGGCCTATACGTAAGATAGAGAAACGTTTTATTTATTAGCGTAATTTCAAGTTTGTATAGGTAAAGATGTTGAGACGTCAACAGTAGCTACGTATGCTTCGAAACATACGGGTGGGGGATTGGAGCCAGCCCTGTTAAGTACGAAGAGCCAAACATATTCTTCCCCTTCAACTAATTAAATTATACCAAAACAAAATTCCACGACAGTCTTAATGTTTGTTGTACGGGTCTAGGGGAAAAGAAATTAAATGATTAAAAAATTATCGCACAAAACAGATCTGCCGTAGATTCAGAATAGTACCTAAGCTTATGCTACTGGGCTTCCAATATGATTATCGGTATTATAGAGCTCCTATCTACAGTGACTCAAAACCCTACAAGAGCTCGTTATGTGTATGAATCATGTCGTCCTTTTACATTACCAGCATTATCACTTGTGCGAAAGTCGACAATGTCATCTCCATTGTTTTGTCTGTCAGAACATAATTCCTTCGTGTTCTAATGTTTGCTGGAACTGACTGATTGGTCAGCTAAGTTCGTTAGCGATCTCGACACCTCGAACAATGAAGGGTCGGTGTAGATCGGTTCGGTCATATCATCCACGACGCGTGCTGGCGTGAGTCGAGTTTTAGGGGCCAAATGGTACTGTTTACCGTTTACCGCACTACTGCTAGCGACAGGCGTTTCGTCAACGATGGTCGAGTTGGACGGGCCAAAAAACGGCGACGATACCCCAGTAACTCCGGCGAGCTTCGCTTGCATCCGAACTCGTTTGACGATCAAAGTCGAGCCAAAGATCACAGCCATAAGCGTGAACACGAGAAAGATGAGAAGCGTCATGATTGCATAGTAGCCAGCCTGGGCGACACATACTGTCGGACGCTTATGCATAGCCGCTATAGCGTCGACAAGATATTACAATTAAGAGATAAAAGCACACGACATTACAAATATATTACTAACAACGGACACACACCACTTACACAACAATATAGCCTCTTTGATACTACTATGCAAGATATAAGTTCGCGTCGCCTAGACCTAAGAGCAGGGCTAATCAGTAAACATTTTAAAAAAGGCTTTTCGTCTTTCTGTGGTTAGTTGCCACTTTTGCTTTTTATCCGTTACTTTGCCTTTGTTCCTTTCCTCTTGGATTCATACGGAAGTGTAGCGGCCATGGGTAACGGCAGGCATGAGATTCGGGTCACTGAGCTCCTATGAACAGAAGAGGAAGGACGGGCTAGGGGTAAGGGACAAACGGGCCAGAAGTGCGAGCTACGGCATTTCTATTTAAGCACACCATTTGCGCACACAGCCACACACACACACACACACACACACACACACACACACACACACACACACACACACACACACACACACACACACACACACACACACACACACACACACACACACACACACACACACACACACACACACACA